>NW_017537019.1:202810-208825 GCF_001853355.1 Bactrocera latifrons
CTCCGCAGCGTTCCTCATATCTTTTCAGACAAGTCTGAGGCATAGCATATATTCGTTGTGTAGATAAAGGGAACTGCGAACTCTTGCCAGTTGATCAGTGTGAGTCATTTTCTAATAGCTCCCTCAAAAGCGCCTGCAACGACGCTTTAGTTCAAAATACCTCTTGGCAAACTTTTCAAAGTTTACCAAGACCGACCAATTCTACCTCATTTCAAAATATACAAATCGAGGTAAGTGTAGAGGGAGATGAAAGCAGCTTTCTGCATAAAAGTGCTTTTATCTTGAAAGTTTTCATTAATGTTTCCCGTTACAAATACTTTTTCACAAAAAAGTTGATCTACTACATTTCTTTTAATTACATCTCTGTGCCTAAAAAAGGCAGATTTCGATCAGGTGATCTCAGCTGTGAAAAATTTTGTTACTTGTAGGGTTATACAATGTTCCGGGAGATGTTCGCACATGCGTATAGAAGACGACAAAAGAAAAGAGCGCAGAGGTCGCACACGCGTACAGATCGCCTGATGAGGTCGAAAGCTTTTTTTCCTTCGGTGTATGGGATAAGATGGTGTAATGTGGTTGGTTGGTGTACGTTTATGTGGAAGTAATGTGTGTTATAACCGGTAATGGTTAGTGTGGTGAAGGTGCGTGTCAGTGTTGTGAGGTTGAGTTGATGTGGTGTGGTAATGTCGGGGGAGGATGCTCATGTATACATCCTGGTCCCCCTAGGCGATTATTTAGCCTAGTAGCCTCTGAAATTGCTGTAGAGTGTCTACAAGGTTGCTGAGGCCTGTTATATGGCAGCCTAGGATGCTGCTTCCGGTAAGGGGTGGTATGTTTCTGGCGCCAGAAGCGGGACTCCTCAGAAGGGAAGGCTTGCCTTCGAGGTTGCGGTCGCGGGGGTCGTCGTCTGGCAGTACGGCCGAGAGGGCCATGGTGATGCTCGACGTCAGGTCCAGCAGTGCGGTGTAGCAGCGTGTGATGCTGCATACCTGGCACTGATATCCAGTGGTGCATTTGCGCTTTAGATGCGTAGGCGCAAGACAATTCAGGCAATGGCCGTGTGCCTTAGCGATCTGCTGGCGTTGCAGAGGTGTCCTCTCCTTGAAGATGCCACAATGTGGCATCCGATGTCGGCGGCAATATAGCGCGCATTGAAGTTGTGGTGGTTCCGGGGCCAGTGCTTGCGTGTCACTACGCGGAGGCTTCTCATTGGGCTGTGGTAGCAATGGTGGTTCGCGGCGCTGCTACTGGAATAGGTTTAGAGTGCGGAACAGTAACGGCCGAACGCACAGTGGGCGTAGGTACAATTGGCATCTCGGCATGCATATTGATCTGTGAAGAAATAGTGTTTTAATTGTCATATATATATATATATATGTGTATATAATCATATGGGCGTGGGTACCACGTAATGTGGCACGAGTGAGTCATCATGTGGATCGATATTGTTTCGTTGGTATTTATTACTAGTGGATGATTTTATTATTATTTATTTTTTGTTTCTTTGTTTATTAGTTACGCTTACAATTCGAATTTGTCGGCGGTTGGCAAAAATCATAATTTAACGAGCGGTCTGATTCCCATAAGCCACCCATGTGAGAAGCGCTGGTGGGATAAACTGCCAATTGATACCTTGGGGAGTGTATTTTTGGACAATGTGTAAGAACTAAATATCTATACAGAATTTAGCCCACACAACCCATAAAGGCACACCCTATTGTTCACAACACAAGGGGAAAACCACGCCACTTCTAGAAACACAAGAAGATGAAAAGACAACAAGAATGCGGTAAAAACACGCCACGTCAGACAAACAGACGAAACAACAATAAGCATGCATACGCAGCGGTAAAACCACGCCACTGCCAGCAACATACGCCATCCCAGCAACACACGCCATCCCAGCAACACATGCCATCCTAACGCAACATGTTGCGAAGATGTTAGCACACAGCACAGGCTTGGTGGGGAGTTAGATGGCCGATGATCAGTCAGTCAGCACGGGACTGTGACAGCGTTCAGCATCAGACGTTCAGCATCAGACTACGCATTGAGTTTATCCTCTAGCTAGTCTTGGTAACCTGACTTGTGAACGCCATCTGTTAAGGTTGAGTCTGGTAGTGAGTTTATCCTCTGACCAACTCAACCTTTAACATCGCGGTCGCTTACGCAGTCTTCCGTGGCCGGTATCTTTACGCGGCAAAGGTGGTTGAACGGGACACCACCAGAGTAACACGCGAGTGTCAACGTGAACAGCATCATTGAAGCCTACACGAGCGCTGGCAGAAGTAGCCAGGTGTAATCGTCGTAGCACGCGGGGGCAACGTATAGGCCAGGACATAGTGATCAAAGCATACAGGAGCGCCGGCAGAGATAGCCGGGCGCAGTCGTCATAACGGAGGAGCGTCAACACCGCCAGGACACCGTCATTGAAGCCTACACGAGCGCCGGCAGAAATAGTCGAGCGTGGTCATYGTAGCACGGGAGTGTCCACGCACGCCGCAAGATATCGTCAGCGAAACCTACGCGAGCGCYGGCAGAAGTAGCCCAGCGAGATCGTAGTGGTACAAAGCAGCCAGTCGTCTTGTACCCAGGAGCGCAGCAGAGCGGGAAACGGTATTGCCCTAACGGGCCACACTGAACCGTTACCCGGACAACACTTTCCTCGGGCGACGACACTACAACGCGGGAGACAATTTTATAACTTGAATTATATAATAGAGATTATATTATATTATATTATAGAATAAAATACGATTCGCCCCATACAATACGAAGRGCCCCAATATTTACAAATTTATTGTAACGAACCCTGGACACGGCGAGTATACCTCAGCAATTTATACTTGTAAGAAGCAGGGGCAGCAAAAAGCTTCGTTACAAATGTCAGGTAAGATATGTTTTATGAAATCCACAAACTGTCTTTCGGTAGCTCTTTGGGCTCTGATAAATGGAGGGAGGAGACCTTAGCATGGACACTTTTATCAGAAAATATCCAGCAAAATCGACACCTGTAGTGGTGAAAGGCAGAGTAAAAGTGCGTTCAGGTGGAATTGTTGCCATAATCTGAGATCGTATTTTCTGCTTGTGCATAATGCAGATTTTGCACATGAAAATGCGTTTCTTTATTTGGGGCTTAAGTCGGGGGGCTGCATGAGGCGACGTTCGGAGTGGAGCATTAGTATGTGGATATATCTGATAAGGAAGGTAGCAAATGGACACCTTTTTGTTATAATTATAGGGTGTCGTTCATTATATGTTAGGCTTGAATTAGCAAGCCGACCATTCCTACGAAGCAGACCCTTCGTGTCTACAAATGGGTTTAGAACTAAATAAGAGTGAGTGATTTAGAGTGAGTGATTTAGAGTGAGCTCTTTTTATCAATCGACTTCGATTCTCTTAGTAATGATATGTCGCGGCTGAAATAGCGCGATTAAATTGATGCGATAAGAGTAACTTTTGCCTTTGTAAGCCTTGGTACGACAATGTATCGCAAAGGGGATAAGTTAAAAGATACAACATTCATAACCAATCACTCACACCAACACATAACAACTACATTACACCACACACTACACCATCACGCTATCAGAAATTACAGATACAACGACAAATATAATGTATCATTTGCATGGTTCAATGGTGCCAACACCATTTCGCTCGATTTCTGCAAATATATTTCATTTCGGCCATGGTGGATCAGCTGAATGTGCAGCGCAATATAGAGGGAAAAAAGTTAAAGAGACGAATTATTGAACATTTTTTCACGCTAATAATGCTGTGATTAATATGATCAAAACAGCATTGGAACTAATGCCATCGGATACGTACAAAATTGTAATAAGAGCAGATTGTACCGTAACAGGTGAACATGTGCGAAGATTCAATGCACCCACCGTTAATGATGTTGCTGCAATTATTGTCGTTCAGCGAAGAAGCAATATCATGCATCGTGTAATCGAGACACATCGTTTGAACGATGCGTTACAGTATCCAATCATATATTGGGAAGGGCAAGACGGATACGACATCACGTTGAAGATGGTCGATCCAACTACAGCACAGGCAGCGACATGGCTGTGTTTGGTATTGCGTCGGAATATGCGAATGACGAAATCAGCAACATCCAAGTGGGCAGATACGTCGGTACTAATGAAGCACTGGAGATTTTTGTCATTTCAAATTCATAAAAGATATCCCGCAGTTGTACGTTTAGCAGTGCATTTGGAAAATGGCCAAAGAGTTTCCTTCACCATCGACAACTTGACTACCTTCTTTGCAATGTGTGAAGCAGATTTCCTCGGCAGCGAAATGCCCAATTATTACACTTGGAATCAATCAACAAAGAAATTCCAACGTCGTAAACAAGGGACCCCAGTTCCAGATTGGCCACAAGTGTTTTCCACTGATGCCCTTGGTCGCATGTATACTATTCATCCTAGAAATGATGAATGTTTTTATTTGCGACTGCTGTTGGTAAGTGTACGTGGACCAAAATCATTTTCGCATTTGAAAACTGTGAATGGGACTAATGCCAAACATATCGAGAAGCATGTCAACTTATGGGTTTGCTGTAGAACGATTTCCATTGGGATTTAACACTTACGGATTCAGTTGTTTCATCAAATGCGTTCCAAATACGAACGCTGTTCACAATTATCATCACCACATGTTTGCCTTCACAAAAAGTTTAGTTATGGAAYAAATGCAAAGACGACATATGTGAAGACGACATAGATGCAAGATTCACTTGCGCATTCAAACGAATAATCCTGACAACCAAATAGCCGATCAAATCTACTATCAATGATGGATTCTGTTTGACGATCAATGCTTGACTAATGCAAACAATCCACTGATAGAAGTAAGAATGATTGCCCCAAATCGATCTATGCACGATGTATTCAAACAATAATTCGAGAGCTGCAATACACTGTAGATAAATTGCAGGAGTTTGTTGGAAATAATGTGCCGTTGCTGAATGAACAGATAAACAAGTATACGAGACGTTAATGCACACAGGGACAATAATACCGGTGGTCTATTCTTCCTGGACTCACCTGTAGGAACAGGAAAAACATTTGTCATTTCTTTGAATTTGGCCACTATTCTATCAAGGTGTGACATAGCTTTGGCGTTAGCATCATCTGGAATTGAGGCGTCTTTTCTAGATGGCGGTCGTACTGCACATTCTGCGCTTAAGTTGCCACTCAATTTAAACACAATTGATACTCCAACATGCAATATTTCCCCATTAACGGCAATGGGAACATTGTTGATGCAATGCAAGCTCATTGTTTGGGCATCTGGATTAATACTCTTACCAAAGACTTTTGCTGATTTGTAGACTCTCAATTAGCTCTTATTGAAAATGTTTTCCCAAACATTAGTGAGAATTATCAGAATTATGCGTGGTTAAATCAACGAGCAACTGAATTTCACCATTCAATCAGAAATTGCTGGCGATTTGGTGACATACACCATTGATTCCATAACAAATCCCGAAGATGTGGTAAATTACCAGAATTTCCAACACATCACTTGCAACTCAAAGTTGGTACAGTTATTATGATATTGCGTAATTTGAATCCATCGCGACTTTGCAACGGTACTCGACTTTCGGTAAAAAGACTTGTGCCGAATTTGATTGAGGCAGCTATTATTAACGGAAAGTAAACAGGTCAAAAAGTATGTATTCTTCGAATACCATTGATTCCGACTAATCTTCCATTTGAATTCAAACGATTGCAATTTCTAGTTCGACTTGCGTTCGCAATTAACAATTCGCAAGGCCAATCGCTTAGTGTTTGCGGAATAAATTTAGAAAATCATTGTTTTTCACATGGGCAGTTATACGTTGCGTGTTCACGAGTTGCGCGACTATCCGCTTTGTTTGTGTTGACGTCAGACCAAAAAGSATTTACCAAAGAGCACTTCAATGAAGCGGATAATTTGCGGATACGTATAACGCTTCGGTTCAGTTTTTACTGAATGAATTCATTACTGTTGTGAAAT
>NW_017537019.1:211187-221284 GCF_001853355.1 Bactrocera latifrons
TGTTTCTGTAGCTGAGCAGCTTAAGATCGCAACGCTTAAAACTCTCTTGCCTTTTATGACTCGGCTAATTCCGCTCGTTCGCGGATTGCGCCCCACGCGTCGGTTGGGTAGGAGGAGGGAAATCGTTGGGTATTATTATTATATACGCGTGTATATTTATTGATGTTGTTTTGTTTTATGGAAAAATATTAAATATTTTAGAGATCAATATAGTTCTGTGTTTATAACGCAGAAACTGGATGACGATAAAAGAAAATAAAATGCTGAGGTCGTTCGGGGAGATGTTCACACACGCATGCATATCGCTGATGAGGTCGAAAGCGAAGTGAAGTGGGATCTCCTGGTTCACTTTTTTCCCTTTGGTGTATGAGATCAGATGGTGTGATGTATGGTTGGTGTGGTAGGTTGGTGTAGGTGTATGTGGGTATCGATGTGTGGATGTCGGGGGATGGTGCTCATTTATACACATAAAAACAGGATTTTTGAACCTAGCGGACCTTGGGAACGCCATCTATATGTCGACATTTCATTAATTGGAAATGAAGTTATTGCGTTTTAAGTGGCAGTATGTTTGTGTTATCGAACAAAGAGTCAATATTAAATATTGTCTTAAAATTGGTAAAACTTTTGCCGAAACGTTTCAATGGATGAAACAAGTTTATGGCGACGCCCGACTATCCTGTAACAGACATCTTAAATTTTTCTTTTTTTTAAGTAGGGAGAAGCATTAAAAGCTGAAGTGCGAAACTTTTATCTGCTAAACCTAACCTACTCCCAGCTCCAGACTCTGCCACGGAACCATCTGATTAGGTATTACTTATTGAGAATCTATAGCAGAGTGAACGAGTGGTTTCAACGTTTTCAAAGTGGTCTTGAGGACATAAATGACGATCAACATATGGACCAATCAATATCCTTCATCCGTGGAAATTCCATCGAAAGTGTGTGTGAATTCATCACAACACATCCGAAATCATCATTGAAATTCATGGTAATGGAATTGGAAATCTCCAAGACATCGATTTATAGAAAAAATTATACTTTAACCACTAACCACTCCCCGTATATACTTGGAAAAATGCATTTGTCCATGATTATTGCCCATGAAAAAAAAAAACGTTATGCAGACGTAGAGGCCATTCAAAAGGCTTGCACCGGCATACTGGAGGCCATAACGGCCAACAAGCTAAAACACTCGTTCGAGATGCTTTTGGACCGTGCAAAGAGCTGTATTGAAGCAGTATTTTGAATATAATAAATTAATTTTGCCGAAAAAACCATTTTTTCTGTTTTTTTTTAAGTCCTGTTTACTTTGGATTGCTCCTTGTATATAAACAGCKGTTTTTCTTTCTTTTCAATTTATTGTGAAGGGTGATTATTAATTGGAGCACGTTCTGCATTCATTCAAAACAAAAAAATTTAACATATTAATAATTTAAATAGAAATTATAAAATCTGTTTAAAACTTACCTTGCTCAACAATTTAACGGCGAAATATGTCTTTATATAAAATAACAGCTGGCACAAGGCTGCAATTATTTTTTTACGTATCGTTGCGTTAAAATAAACATGACTTTTGGTCTGACATATTTTACAGCTATTTCTAATATTTTTCTGAGTAGGGCAATTCAGAATCTTATGCATCTGAGTTTGCAAATTTATGCAGTTGCAAATATTTACCATCAACAATGAATTTTTTTTTTGTGTTTTCTGTGCATTGAAGGTAAGAAATATTTTGATGCCGAATTTCAGTTAATAAAAATTTTCTTCCAGAAATCGATAGTGATGATGACGCAGTGGATGTAGTATTAGATGAATTGGCTGACAATATATCTGTTGTTATGGAATGTCGTAGAGGAGTTTGTAGCGCAATACCTAAGTTCGTTGATAGTTTTGAAAAAACGATGAGAAATTCAACAAAGCGCACTCATGTAAGCAATTTTCTGTCGAATTGCTATTAGCAATCAAACTGTTTTGATTGGGTTCGTCGGTAGAAAGCGCAGCATGTGGAAAAATAGCGAMAATTTTTGGAGTGGGAAATGGCGAAACTATATCGAAAGTAAGAAAAAGAATCTTTAGGGTGTTCTTGCGTTCCCAATCCAAGTATGTATATTGGCCCGACGAGATTGAACGATCGAAAATAGTATCAGATACCTTCGATGAGTTACCATTTTGTATTGGATGTACTGATGGAACCGAGATTAAATTAGCAGTATTGCCAATTGAAGACCATACATCATACTTCTCCAGAAATCACTTATATTCAATAAAATCACAAATAGTTTGTGACTACAAACGAGTAATTCGACATGAAGCAACGAAAGACAGTTGGATAGAAACGGCCAAATTGTATTTAATTTACGACACAGTAAATACCGGGTTAGAGTAGACCATTGTTTTGTTCTTTTGAAAGAAAGATTTGGAAGCCCTAAGCAGCTAAAGATGCGTTTGTCACAACAAAAAAAACCATAAATTATGCTGCGATTGGTTTCTTGTCTACTGAATTCTCCACAATATTTTAATTAATAATGGTGCTACTTCGTTGGAAGATGATTCTGATCCATCAACTCCTACGGAAATTCTATTGAGCCTGATGACCATATACCCAGCAATGTTGGAGAAATTAAAAGACAAGCCATATACGCATTAATATTTACTTAAATGTATTTTAATTCATTTGTCAGTTTTTAATTACATATATTTATGTATATCTTAAGCTATTGTATACAAAATAAATGGTTATTTTAATTAAAGTAATAACAGATAACACTTTGAATGATAGAAGATAGTCTAAACAGTAAATGGAATTAAAAATTTTAAGATAAAAAGATAATTAAAGTACAGAGATAAAGTACGGAGAAATCACTGTTGAGAGGAATATTTATATTTTATCTTAATTTCGAACTTTTGTAAGCGTTCCTCCTTTTCAATTTGAAGTTTTTTTCAATCTTTCATCCTTTTCCAATACTAAGACTTTTAAGCCCAATTCACGGTTCTTGAAGTATACTACAGCTGTACCTCTTTCAATTTCTGCTTGCAATATTCTTTCATTCAAAGCGTGATCTTTTTCATGTTTCCTTTTTATTAAACATTTACCTACGCTCGACTTGAAAAGCAACAAGATTTACAGCAGATGATTTTGTTTTTTAATTTTTTTCCGCGAAATATTTTGCTTTTTCAAGAACAATTATTTCACTTACCTTGTCTGGACGTAGATTTTCAATATTGGCAATGTCAATTGGAGACGCAATTTCTTCGCCGACATCAGAAAAAGTGATTTCCAGTATTTTGCTGGCCGCGCTTTCGTTCATTATGGACGTACTGCCACTATCAACCACTTCACCCGTGGGTTTTCTTCCAAAAATTTATATCCTGTTAATATTCGCCAATCGCATGATTTTGTATGAAGCTTTCAGCTGCCGCACTTTCCACCTTATTAGATCCCACGTGGCGTCTATTTTCGTGCTCTTAATGACCTTTTTATAAAAAATTAGAGCTGGTGGTGCCTATTAAAATTACAATTATTCTTAAATAAGTTGTTGAGTAAGTCCCCACAGCACAAATTTCACTTACCTCCACTTCTGGAGCTTCCTGGAAGAAATCCAGTATACTCTGGTTTTCTTTTCCGCTCCACTTTATATTGGGTTTTTCACGTTTTATTCTCTTTTTTTGCATAAACCGGTTTGCTCCATTTCTTTTCTTTGTTTGTTTTTATTTTTGACAACAGCTGATAATTTGCAAACCAATGTCGCAAATAATACAATGACGTTTTAGTGTTGCTTCTTTGCAAGGGTGTAGCAGGTGCATCACTGTACATTTTGTTAGTGTAAAAGCAGAAATATGCTTGTTAATTTGAAAAGATGCAGGATCATTTGCACCAGATTCTGAATTGCCCTAGTGTATTTTGTTTTTGGGCCGTTGGTCCAATTAGAAAATTCTAAAATTTGTTCACCGTGCAAGAGTCCCCCTATTCTATTATAATATTATAAAATAATATTATGTTACTGTTTAGGCATTAAGCATTATTCGATAAAGATATACCACTCAGGTATTATTTAATTGCTCATAGGGGTATGTTAAGTGGATACTACGGGGTAACAGCCAGTCATTGTATCAGATTTTTTATCTACTGACGTTGTGTATAGCTGCCTGTCGTTGTGTTTATTCTAGAGTTGCTGTATCTGCACTTTCGGTTGTGGTGGATGTTTGTCTGTTGTCTAAGTGCTTGAGTAATAGGGATGGATAGATTGTTTACAGTGTCGATTCCGATTTTTTTTTTCGATTCTAAGAATCGATTAATAGAGCGCGAGAGTCGATTCTTTCGATTTCATTGCCACTCTCTTTTTCACTCAATGTGCGATTTTGATTAGGATTAGAAGCAGTTAAGGAAAGTTTATGTGATTTTTCGAGATGTTTGATTAAGCTAGACGTACTATTATTATATTTTAATTGCTTTCCACATTGGTGACACTGAACATTTGACCCGTTGTTTATTTTTTTTTAAGTAAATCCATACAGCACTAGGCGCCATTTTAATAAATTTATCGTCAAGAATTAAGAATCACGAGTTTTGTTCTGCTCGTATGTGGTACGGATATGTATACGAATTCCACCTATTTTTGTTTTGTAACGGCTAATCAATTTGTATATGTCAAACGAAAGTTTACCGTCCAGGACTGTATCTTTTTGCGCGAAAAATTTAAGAAAAACTTGTAGCGTGTTTAACACTTGTTAAAAAAAAAATTACATAACAAGTAACATCTTAGTAAAATTTAAGAAAGATGCAAAGTAATTTAAAATAATCACTTAAATAACGCAAACACTTAAATAACATAGTATCTATTAAAGTGCTGCTCATCAAACTTTAAAATTTTTATTTAGCTTAAATGCTAACACAACGACTTAATAACCATGAAAGTAACAAAAAAAGTGTTACACAACACCCTAAGATTTTTTCTAGAGTTAAGTATGTAAACAAAGCAAAGATTTATTTCTGTATATACTAAGGTATGTATAACTTGAAACTAGTCACTTAATTAATACTATATGTCAAGACTCGATTCTTAATCGACTTGGACTACTGAAGATCGATTCCGAAAAATCGATTATTTTACGAGAAAACTCGATTCTCGAGTAGAATCGATGATATTTTGAGGTGAAACATCTAAACTGAGAAGAATTAAACAGGCGGTTTCGCAGGGTGGTGCCCTCTCCCCGCTACTGTTTAACTTCTACATCTCGAAACTCCCGTAACCACCAGAGTTTCCATAACCTCGTACGCAGCATGTGTTCGAAAGTAATCAACTACCTCTTCGACCTTTCTCGTTTCCTCACTGCAAGGAACCTTACACTTTCCCCCACCAAATCTACAGTGACCATTTTTACGAACTGGACGAAGGAGTATAGACTTGAACTTAATATTGCCGTCGAAGGCGTCAAAATTCCGACTATTAATAACCCTAAGATATTAGATGTAACCTTTGATATTCTATGCTCCTTCTCTCCCCATACGACCGCGATTATCGCCAAGGTACAGGGCCGCAACACACTGCTAAAGTCGCTAGCCGGCAGCACATGGGGAAAAGACAAAAAAAAAGTTATTGGCAACATACAAGGCAATCGGCCGGCCGGTCCTTAACTATGCAGTACCTATATGGTCACCTGGATGTAGGGGTATGCAGATGAAGAAACTTCAGACCTGCCAAAATACTGCACTCCGGACCACAACGGGATGCCTTTTGATGCCTCCCATCGAACACCTTCATAGTGAGAGGCTTATGCTCCCAATAAAGGAGAATATTGAACTCCTGTTTGGACAGTACCTGTTGGGATGTTTTCGTAAAAATCAYCTTTGCAGCCATCTGCTTGGAGCGGAACCGCCTCCTAGGAGCATCAAGAGGTCTTTCCTCGACTACGTCGACAATGTAGTTCAGTACGCCGACCGGACTTCGGACGCAACTGACTTTTGACAGGTACTGACAGCCATTCACAGTGGAGGAATCAACACCTTCATCGACTCCCTTCCCGTGAATGGCGTTCTTGGAGTCAAACCCCCACCTATCGCAGACGAGGARCTCTTGTTGCCACGAGAAATGCGAGTAACCCTAGCGCAACTTCGTTTTGGATATTGTAGAAGGTTAAACTCCTACTTATCCAGAATAAACCCTGACATACCTAATGTATGTCCTTCATGCAAAGCCCTACAAACCCCACTCATTTAACACCCTCCTTCCTCTCGTCCGATCCCATCGAAACAGTACGTTTCCTGGGCATCCCGTTAGATAAGGTCGACGACAACGCAAATAACCCTTACCAGCGTAACGGGGATAAAATAACCGTTAAAAAGAACAAGGGAATTATGAGTGACTTACACAGTTTGGGTTTTGTTCATCGAGGGAGGATTTTACTTCTCAATTGCCTACTCAGTCCGAAGTAGCACCTGCCGGCAAGATATATCCCTGTCTCTTATACACATCTAGATGTGTATAAGAGACAGCCGTTAGATAAGGTCGACGACAACGCAAATAACCCTTACCAGCGTAACGGGGATAAAATAACCGTTAAAAAGAACAAGGGAATTATGAGTGACTTACACAGTTTGGGTTTTGTTCATCGAGGGAGGATTTTACTTCTCAATTGCCTACTCAGTCCGAAGTAGCACCTGCCGGCAAGATATATCCTGTGGTGTTTACACAAGTTTCAAGATAGACGAAATTTTCTACGACTTCGAAGTTATGACTGTCAACAATGACGTGAGAGCCAAGTCGCGAGTGTGACGACTGCTTGTTTGATGACAGGAGATATTTCATATTGAGCTCGTTGACTTCCAGACCCATTTTCTTGTCCAGTCTGGAGATAGCAGAACTAACGGCGCAGGTGTTGAGGCCAATGAAATCATTATCATCTTATAGAAGATTATACCTGCTCGATTAACTTCTGCAGCTCGAATTATTTCCTTCAAGAGCAGATTAAAGAAGTCACATGAAAGGGAGTCACCTTCTCTGTAACCTCGTTTGCTATCAATCGGCTAGGAGAGATACTGTCCGATTCTGATAGAGCTTTTGGTGGTGCTCAACGTCAGTTTATATAGCCGTATTAGTTCCAATCAGTTTGTTGACGGTGATTAAGTATGCTCTGGGTATCGGTCACTAGATCACCCTTGGGGTCTTGAAACCTTGTTTTTGTTTCGTCGCATTTTTTCGTAGAATTTTCGAGCATTACCCCTGTCAGCCAGCTTGTCAAGCTCTTTCTACCCACGCATTTCGGACTCTTTCTTTTTCTGTTCGTTTTCTGAAAACCAATGGTTTCGGCCTCTTTCTTTTTCTCTTCCCTTTCCGAAAACCAATAGTTTCGTTTGCAGCTGTACGTAAGGATCTTAAAATACCGAAACACAGTTTCCTTATACCGAGATATTGGCGAGTGCACTCAGAGAGCAGGAGCGCAAGTCGAGTAGATAATCATTCAGCTGTCTGTTTTGATAGCAGCTTCTCGACATCGGACCTTCCTTATGTTTGTTGGCGTCCGTTTTTTCCTGCACATAAGYGGGTGCGAATTTTGGATGCAACAAGATAGTGGTCTGAGTCGATGTGAAGACCTCGGAGTGCACGCATATCTAAACCGCTGGAGACGTGTCTTCCGTCTATCACAAGGCAAGTCAAGCGAAGTTGATCAGCCTCAACCCATTTAAGACTGTTTCGTCGTGAGGGCTGAATTTACCGACCGTAGTGACAATGATACTTTCTTTGCCCACCCTGGCGTTAAAGTAGCCACGCACGATTTTGCGCTCCAAGCGCTCATAGAAGGCATCTCTGTTCATATCGTCCTTTTCTTCAGTCGGGGCGTGGTCGCAAATCAGCGATATGTTGAATAACTTTGTTTTGATGCGGATGTCCATGGTCCTCATCAAAAGGAGGGTCAATGATCCGAGACTTATTCTTTTTCAATGGGTGCATTTTTTGCGTGCCGGGTTCGAAACCCAGCACACAACCCTGCGAAGGGGATGTGTCGCCTTCTCACTTTAGCTCGACTTCAAACGGATGYTTTTAGGCTAACCAGAGGATACTCGGTCAAAGACCAGAAGTCTGTTTGAGCCATATGTAAGGGAATCGTTTCTGGCCACTGCCAAGTGATTGACGATCAAAGAACTTTCCTCACTTGCGTGAACTTCTACACATGACTCCATTAAACCAAAAAAGCATTCACGCTTTTGAGATTTTGCTTCCAATATAGTTGAAGTGAGAGTAGTCAATCATTCTACCATATATTAACCCTAAAAACAATAGGATTAATAATCCACTCGTGTGGAAAGAAGATAGAATAAGAATCAAATTGTGATAGAATACGAATCAACACCATTGTGTTGCTTAAAAATAAACTTTATTCAGTGCAGTTTTTGTAAGTAACAATTGCTATTTTAAGATGTGTTTATGGACCTTTAAAAAGAACAGACTTAGGTCTTCTGTGCAAAGCAGTGTAAACTTATCTTTAACCTTTTGTTGACTATTTGGGTTAGATCTGTTGTTATGTTGTAATTTTATATTTATGTTTTTAATGGTTTGCCGAAATTCACTAGATGCAGCGCATATTACATGGATTGGTTTTTGGTTTATAATTCAGTATATGAATTGGATGTATTTTATTGTGGCCGGCTCTGTCTTCAGATATTTTTTAGTTACTCCGCACGTGTGCTATGAAAGTGCTCTATTTGCCCGTTTGAGCAACTATGAAGTGGTGGTGCATTCACAATGTCACAAATGGCCAGGATGACGATAAAAGTTGGAATCCGGGTGGCTTCCCTCCTTCCGGGGAAGCTGCAACTAGAATAGAAATTAATATCTAGATGAAATTTGGTATGCTGGTCCTTAGAACAAAAAAAAAAAAAGTGCGAGTTCGTAGATGAGCGTAATCGGATCACTGCCACGTCCACAAAGCACCATTAGAAAACTATAAACTGACAAGCTAAGCATCAAATTAAGATAAAAAACTATGAAAAGCTATAACTAGCTTCGCCAAAGGCAATAAATTTTACATTCGGAATGATATAGAAGGGTTTCACGAAAGCTGGTGTGAAAATTGGTTAATGGACGTGACTCCGCCCAGTTTTTGGTGAAAACCCGTATCTCGGGAGCAGACTAACGGATTTTGATGAAATTTAGTACATAGCATTCTTCTCATATTCCTATGTCACAGTATAATAAAATACTTTGACCAAAAATTGTCAAATATCAACCAACCAGACTCTAGATACCGAATATGTGGACCTTACTATCTATAGTTGACATTGGACCAAAAATAGCATTTACTATTGAATTTCAAACCTAATCCTTTCCTGACCATAGTAGTTCTGTATATAAACAATGGCTTGACTTGAGTCAATGCTTCCCTGAGCACACATATACCTAATATAAAGATATAACTGTTCCGGTTGAACCCAAACTTAACCCTTTTTTACTTGTTTAAGAATCTCATTGTTTCTAAATTGAAGAAAGCTTCATTGGAGTAGTATATTGTGTTAGTTTATGCGAATAAATTCAGAAGTTGAATAATGGTAATTTTTCAATTGACTTCCGTAGGCAAGGCAAGTGGTTGCACAACAGCAAATTTAAGAAATATGTCGATACAAATCAGAAATAATATTTTTCTGTTGAGAAAATACCAATGCAAGCATTTCTCCAGCAAATGGTCAACCCTAGTGCTTCTTGTTTGACATGTCTGTCGCACATTATCTTAGTGCATGTTTTGCAACATAATATTACTTCATTGACTTATTTTGTTATTTTCCAATAGCAAAAGTATCCAAAAGTATTTGCTTCACGTTTTCCTGACCGGCCCTATGGGCAAGGTTATGTTAATTTTCCGAAATACTATCTAACATGCGATTTTTGCAATGCCAAAATTTGGTTGCTGGAAAACTCGGGTTAGATTTGATATTAAGTTGGATACTTATACTATGTTCGGACCGACAACGAAAACATTTTTTCGTGGCAAAAACTGGTTTTCGCACGAAAACTTATGTTTTCGTCCATGTAAAATCTGTCAAACGAAAACACAGTTTTCGCTGAAAACTACTTGAAAACTTACATTCCACTCATTATAAT
>NW_017537019.1:221469-240167 GCF_001853355.1 Bactrocera latifrons
TTATTTTCCTGCCATCATATATCACTAGATTCTGCAATGGGTGCTCTCTTGGCTTTGCATATTTCGGTAAAGGATTTTTGCATTTTGTGTCATCGTGCAATCTTGCAAGAGTAAGAGAATACCGCTTTTAATAGTTGTCAGTGAAAACTCATYGAAGACACACATAGTCGGTCCGAACGACTTAGATTCCACAACATACAAATGTGTTTTCAAAATGTTTTCAATGTCGGTCCGAACAAAGTATTACATAGTTTTGCTTAGCTCGCCTTGTCTAACCAATTGCCTGTATAAGTTTCCTTTAGTTTAGACAAGAACTTACATAAGATGAATTGGTCAGCTAAGATAACATAAATTGCTTTCAATGCTATGCACGTTCATGCTGAAGTCTTCATACTAGAATGCTTACTACGTTCATTTACATCGATATCCATTTATCTTATCATTATTAACATCAAAGAGAGCGCACAGCAACATCATAACTTTTAACATTTGGAAGGTGATACATAAAACACTGAAGTACGAGTATTACGGTACATTTAGAAGTTGAAATTGCAATCACACAGCTTCTCATAATCTTGCTACCTGAAGGGTAAGATTGCATAGAAACAACGATATTTTCCCTCTTGTAAGGGGAGCCACAAATAAGTTGTTGCTGCATGGAAGCAGCGAAATGTATGCTTGGGCGTTAGCTTAGTTAGGGTAGATGCAATTTAAACGTAAAATTATTAACATCAGGGCCGTCTTAAACTAAGCTGCGGCACTTGGGCACACAAGAATTTTTGAAAGTAAAAAAATGACTTATACTAAAATTTTTTTAATATAAAGGTAATCAAATACAGTATGATATAAATGTCATTAATGATGATGCTTGTAGGTGTGTGTGTGATTATGATATGAAGATAACGGTTTCTTTCGGGATTTCTGTTGAGCAAAATCTTCTATTATATCTTTAAAGTAAATTTTTGTGGAGGATATCACTTTCTATATAATTGACAAACTACTCAGTCGTTCTTGTAACATTGTTGTTCGCAATTCAGTTTTTATTCTCTAAAGCTGCAAAAATTACCGCTCTCCACTACAATTGGTAACCATAAGGCAAAGGAACATTCTAGTAGCAATTTCTACCTTTGGACAAGTTTCTTCCAATTTATCTGATCTTATTAGGCTATGTAAGTTTGAGATATTTAAATCCGCTGATTGCTTTGCTGTGTTTTTTAAATATTGGCTTAAATGAAAACATTCTGTTTTGAGCTCATCTGCATTAGTGTCTTCATGATAAAATTCTGAAAATTCTTGGCATTTTTTGATCAACTCACCAGATTAAATTGCTGTTAATGTGTCAATTATGGGAATAAAAGTATCTATATGAAACTTAGCCTTGCCTCTCAACTGTGCAGTCTCTGATGATCCTTCAAAAAAAGTGATGCTTGTGCTGCGATTTTTTTTCTTTCAAATGTATCTTTGTAGTCAGCAAATGGATTTTTTTCTTTAGCAGCCGTTTCGTACTGATCAAAATTATTGCGTGCGGTATTGACGTAACTGATCAGAGATTCGTAAAGTTTTGTTACAACGTCCATGGTCAGGGTGCTATTCTGTAAACTTAGACTTGTTTTATTCATAATTCCCAAAAGATTATTCCATATATCCGTTATAAGAGCAGTCTCAAATTTTCCCTTTTTTCTAGGCTTTAGGCTTCCTTTCTATTGTCTCCTGGTTGATTGGTGTCACTTGCGATTGAAGACAATGCTTCAAAAATATTTAAATAACCATTTTGCAAAGCATTAACAGCATTGGCACGTGCAGACCTTTTAGTTTCCGAAAGAGACTTTAGGACTCTATTTGCACCTAAATGCTCTGTCAAAATTTTCCATCGTTTTGTCGAAGCCGCGAAAAAATTTAACAATTTTTGTACAAATTAAAATAATGATACCGCTTCAGTAACATACTCAACAGTCTGAATACCCACTAAATTTAGCGAATATGCCACACATGGAACGTAAATCGCAAATTCGCAAATTTCTTTTTTCTTGACTGAACACCAGAGTACTTTCCGGACATATTTGATGCCTTGTCATGGCTCTGCCCGCGACAATCTTTTATAGGAATATCAAGGCTTTC
This sequence comes from Bactrocera latifrons, assembly GCF_001853355.1. NCBI lineage: Eukaryota > Metazoa > Arthropoda > Insecta > Diptera > Tephritidae > Bactrocera > Bactrocera latifrons. The sequence goes on from NW_017537019.1 coordinate 223,588, forward strand.
AAAAAAGTTTAAAATGGTATCTGCTATATATTGCACATTGTGTTTATCCATAGGCAAAAATTGCATAAATCTCTCAATAGGCTGTCCGTCTTTTACGTATCTAACTATGAAAGTTAGTTGGTCAAGGTTGGACTTGCGTAGAATCTACGCTAATAGAATTGTACTTTGCTGATTTAAGTTCTTTTCAAAACTTGCTGTCCCATTAAACTAATAAATTCACTATAAATATTTGCCGATAAATATGATGATCAAATGATCAAATTCACTAATCAGTTCTAAGCATCCCAACTAATTCCCATTATTTTACGATCCTAGTGCCTCATTATCGCCACGAAAAGCAAGACCTCTTGAAGCCAAAAATTTSACTATTGCAACAATCCTCCTAAGCGCATTCTTCCAATAGTTAATTTCTGTATTATATTGAGACAGCAACTCATTCTTTCAACATAATTCATGATAAATTCCCTGTGCCGTAAACTGCTCTCATACTCTATCCATAACGTTCTTATATGCTTCCAATCTTTATATTCATTAGGAGAACTTAAATTATCTCCAGTACCAGTAGTGGTATTAAATAGACGGAWGCAATAACAGTACACAGATATCTTTGCTGGTGAATAAAGAAGCCATTTTCTTTGTAAAGGCTCTCCAGTCGTCAATTTACGAATAAAATTGCTTTTAGTTAAGTATCTAGTTTTCGTTTTACCCTTTGAATCTGGAAAACTTGTAGACGTTTCAGAGAAGTCACTAAAACTGGTCCTTTTCGAATCCAAATATCACGGACTTCTTCCGGTAAAATGTCGTCACAGCAAGTACCAGGATCAGGAGACGCAAACACATTCTCTAAGCTTGCAGTTATTAATTCACAGTGGCTTGAAGTCGATGGTTCAGCATCTAATGTATGTTTTCGTCACATGGAGACATTCAGAGGTACTTTTGTCTTGTGGTGATGAGAATGAATAATCCCTCGCCTTATTTATTTATTCAAACGTAAAAAACGAAGTGAGGTTTGGAGCTTTATCCGTTATTTATTTTTGAGCTGTAACTGTTTTTCTTTTTTGTGAACCACTTAAATATGTTTTTTTCGACATAATGAAATTGTTCAAAAATGAACATGTACGTTGATACSAAGGGACATTCAGTACTCATCAATATATTTAGTTTTATTATACTTAAGAATATTCAACATATTAGATAAGGTATTAAACTGTGTAATTCTCACTATTTTATAAACACATAAAGTCCACTAATATTGAATAATGACATTTTCCCTCAGCGATATGTTATCTTCGCCAATGCTGAGGCAGTACAAAGTAAATACATAAACAAACTTCTTCTTCTTAATTGGCGTAGTCACCGCTTACGCGATTATAGCCGAGTTAACAACCGCGCGCCAGTCGTTTCTTCTTTTCGCTACGTATCGTCAATTAGATATTCCAAGTGAAGCCAAGTCCTTTTCCACTTGGTCCTTCCAACGGAGTGGAGGTCTTAATCTTCCTCTGCTTCCCCGGCGGGCACTCCGTTGAATACTTTCAGAGCTGGAGTGGTTTCGTCCATCCGGGCAACATGACCTAGCCAGCGTAGCCGCTATCTTTTAATTCGCTGAACTACGTCAATGTCGTCGTATATCTCGTACAGCTCATCGTTCCTTCGAATGCGATATTCGCCGCAAAGGACCATAAATATTTCGCAAAACTTTTCTCTCGAAAGCTCGGAACGTCGACTCATCCTTTGTTGACATCGTCTAGGCCTCTGCACCATATAGCAGGACGGGAATTATGAGTGACTTATAGAGTTTGGTTTTTGTTTGTCGAGAGAGGACTTTGCTTCTCAATTGCCTACTCAGTCCGAAGTAGCATCTGTAGGCAAGAGTTTTCCTGCGTTGGATTTCTAGGCTGGCATTGTATGTGCTGGAGTTTCGATTCTCCTTTCACGGGTCTTTTCCAAGAGTTAGTGCATGGTGAATATCTGGTCGGTTGTTGATTTTCCGGATCTGAAGCCATACTGATAAGGTCCAATCAGTTTGTAAACGGTTGGCTTTAATCTTTCACATAATACGCTCGATAGGACCTTATATGCAATGTTGAAGAGGCTTATCCCGCGGTAGTTGGCGCATCCTTTTTTGTGGATTGGGCATAGCACACTTAAATTCGAATGGTTGGGCATGCCTTCGTCCGACCATATTTTACAAAGAAGTTGATGCATGCTCCTTATCAGTTCTTCGCCGCCGYGTTTGAATAACTCCGCCTGCAATCCATCGGTCCCCGCCGCGTTGTTGTTCTTCAGGCAGGTAATATCTATTTGAACTTCTTCCTGGTCGGGCAATGGAACGTCTGCTCCATCGTCATCGATTGGGGAATCTGGTTTGCCTTTTCCTGGCGTTGTGCGTTCATTACCATTCAGCAGGATGGAGAAGTGTTTCCTCCATAATTTAAGTATACTCTGGGCATCGGTGACTAGATCACCTTTGGGGTTTCTACAAAAGTATGCTCCGGTCTTGAAACCTTCTGTAAGCCGCCGCATGTTTTCGTAGAATTTTCAGGCATTGCGCCTGTCGGCCAGCTTATCAAGCTCTTCGTACTCACGCATTTCGGCCTCTTTCTTTTCTGTCTTCCCTCTTCAACTCTCGGTATCTATCCCATCCCGCACGTGTTGTGGTCGATCGTAACGTTGCGACTGCCTGCCTGCCTGTTTTCTCTCCGCTGCGAAACGGCACTCCTCGTCGTACCAGCTGTTCTTTTGCACTTTCTGAAAACCAATGGTTTCGGTTGCAGCTGTACGTAAGGATTTTGAAATGCCGTCCTACAGTTCCCTTATACCGAGTTGTTAACGAGTGCTCTCAGAGAGCAGCAGTGTAAGCCGAGTAGAAAACCGTTCGGCTGTCTGTTGTGATTGCAGCTTCTCGACGTCGAATCTTCCTTGTGTTTGACTTAGGAACGCACCCACATCTAAAACACTGGAGACGTGTCTTCCGTCTATCACAACATGATCGATTTGGTTGGTGGTGTTTCGATCCGGAGACAGCCAGGTTGCTTGATGAATCTTCTTATGCTGGAATCTAGTACTACAGATAACCATATTTCGGGCCCCGGCAAAGTCGATCAGCCTCAACCCMTTTGGGGATCTTTCCTCGTGGAGGCTGAATTTACCGACCCTAGTGCCAAAGATAGCTTCAATTTCTTGGACGGCGGTTATGTCAGTTTTTATTTTTACGAGGACATCAACCAGCTGGGCAGCGACACCTTCCCAATTAAGGGACCGGGCATTCCAGCTGCATGCCCTCAATTCGTAGTCCTTATTTCGTTTGCCATGGTCGTCATCAAAAGGTGGTTCTCTTATCCGAGGCTAGTTGTTCCTTTTTTGGGGGGTGTTTCCTTTTCATGCCGGGTCTCAAACCCAGTGTACAACTCTGTGCAGGGGATGTTTCGCCTTCTCACTTTATCTCGCCTTCAAACGGATGTTTTTAGGCTAGCCAGAGGATACTTGGTCAAGGACCGGAAGTCGTGAGCTGCTTGAGTCATATGTAAAAGAATCGTTTCTGGCCACTCCCAAGTGAATGGCGATCAGAGAACTTTCCTCACTTGCGTGAACTTCTACACATGACTCCATCCTCCAAGCACTTAAATATATAATCAAATACTTAAGATGCATTGTCATGCAAAACAATAGCATTCATCAGACAATAACACAAACTAATATACTAAGCATAAGATGTTTGCATATGATAACCCATGTTTTCTTAGAATACATTTTAGCAACTGTTTGTAAATGTACTCACATTAAAATAAACCTAAGGTCACACAACATAGGTTCAAACAATAACCAACATATGAACATGCACACACACACTTGTATTAAATATTATAGTTAAGATTGTTCTTAAAATTGTATTATCATTCGGGGACTCCCCCAACCATAGACAATGTCGACATTTATGTTAGGCCTTGTTTACACGGTGCGGCTTGACTTTAGAATCGGAGTGATTGCGTGAGTGATCGCTAGATGGTGTACTTAGTAAATTAGATAGGATGCGTTCGGAAATATTCCCTCTGATAGATTACTGATTTGTGAAAAAAGTGTAATATGCCCGACAAAAATGTGTGAGAGAAATTGCCGGTCCTTCGAAGCAATATGTTTTTATGAACTAAAAATATATGTTAAAAATAAAATTAAAAAAAAAAAACGATAACTTAAATATATTTCTTTAGCTTTGTACGAAATAGGTATTCAGATATTTTAGTGATGTTTACAATAGACGTTATTTTTAATAAATCAAGAGCTCTATTATTTTGAAATACTATACTGGTTCTTGCTGATTTGAAGAAGGGGCATTCATCTAGTAGAAGTGTTATGGTTAAGGATAACGAACTACAATATAGACAGGATGAATTACGTTTTCCATTTAATAAATGGGAATGCGTTAATAACGTATGACGTACGAAGGTGAACAAAGGCTTTTATATCTTGGCAACATCCTGATGGCGGATAAGCTAGTTTTTTTGCCCTCTTGGTTGCAGATGGAGTAGTGCACATTCTTCCAAGCATTTCCTTTAATAGCTTTTGTTTTGAATCCATTAAATAGATTATGTCGTTTTTTTCGATGTAGTCGAAGATAATCAATGGCCCATTCATTTCCAGTAATACCGGCGTGTCCAAGGATCTACATAAATTTTATGTTTGTTTTCCCAATTAGTATGTTTCTAATTTGCGCAATGAGGTCGGATTTGTTAGATGCATTTAGCAGAGCTGAGATTGTAGACTTGCTATCAGTACATATTGAACAAATGGGGCAAGAAAAGAGTTACTCTTATAGTTTTTTAATATAGCTTAATTTATTAAAGGGGATTAATTTTGACACCTCACACAATAATAATAATAATGTATAATAAGTATATAAAGACATTCGCTACATGCCAAGATACGATCGAATAAATGAAGCGTATCCCGATGAAAATTAGACGATGTGTAGGATCCCGGTCGAATTAATGGTTATAAGCCGYATGCAGGATAGATCCGATTTGTGCATCTAGTTAATTGTAGCGCGCTGGTTGGGTGTAGAAAGAAAACAAAATTGACGTACGAAGTGTCTGTGACGGATGTTGACGTGCGAATTGGAATGGCGAAAGTGTCGAACCAACCGAGTCTGCTTTCTCCTTGTCCATCCTTTTTGATAAGTGAGTGTATACGTATGGCGAGTTGTGTTGGTGTCTTCAGCTGTGGTGAATTAAGCTGTCTTATTAAGGTGCGCCAGTTTTCCCGGGTAGAGTGGGTGAATGCTTAACTCATTTAAACACATATAATTGTTTTTAAGTTAGAGTTTTGTACTAGGGATAGCCCCTTATAGATGGCTGCTGCTTCTGCGGTGTACACTGAGCTATAGTTGGGCAGGAGTCCAGCCTTTAGCGTATTTCCAACATTATCAACAATGGCAAAAAACGTGTAGAAGTCGGCCTTCGAAGGGTCAGTAAAAATGAGTTGCCAATTTACGTAATGTTGCACAATGAGCTCTTTGAACAAACTTTGATATACCCTGGAAGTGGTGTTCTTTTACTGATGTTTTTGAAGATGTAGCTTCGACGAAGATTCTTTGAGTAGCCATGATGGGGCAAAAGAAATATACTTTTCCTCAGGTATAGTTGTTGCACCTAGATCCTTAGCTAGTTTAATGCATTTAAAAATAGTGGAAGAAATATTGGAGTTTGTATCGTCGGTCCATTTGGCTTTTACTATAGGATATAAGAGCTTGTTATTACATAATAGTAGTTTTGGAATAAGCTTTTGCGAAGTATTTAAAACTCTTTCTTTGATGGATGGGAGTCCGGCTTCCGTTAATGTGAACTTTATTGGTGATGTTGGGAATGCCCGAATACTTCTTCTAACCCTGCATGATATGGAGCAAAGATTTGCTTTATGTTGCTTTTGGCATAATTTCCGTAGATAGGGAGACCATAATCAATCTTAGATAAAATTAAAGTGAATTAAACAATATTTTGATGATAGATACTTAATTATATTAAGTCTAGGAATTAGTTGCTTACGTAGATTTGTACAATGTTCCTTAAAAGTAAGTCTCTTATCAAATATTAAACTTGCGAATTTAAGGCTAGTAGTATTTACAATACTTATTACATTTGTGTTTTCTACAGATTTGGAATAACTTGCATTTGTTTATTGAAATATTTGCACCTGAACAATTGGACCAATTTGAAATATCGGAAAGGGTTTTTAATGTGGCATGGACAGTGTTCAAGATTTAAGTTCTGTAGAATGCAGTCCTGCGCATAATTAGTCAGGACACAAGCCAATAGCGGACACAAGCCTTTAGCCTTGTATTCGTAGACTAGTAGTTTCACTCTAACTTAGTGAATTTAAATATGTAACTATAGACATACATATAAGTATGCGCATATGTATCATGTGGCGTGATGCTATAATCCGTTATATATATRTATATTTAAGGAGGTATTGAATAAAGAAGCAGCCTATTTCATGATAGACGTTATAATGATCCAGACAATGGAGGACAATTCACGTGTCGTGCTCTCTGTGACCTGGGCTCTCAGGTGAGTCTGATTACCGATGCTACTACAAAACGTATGTGTCTTCGTAGGCGTCCAGGGGAGATACGAATTAAAGGAATTGGTTCTAGCGCTGCGGTCTACAGTAAAGGTCACATAACAGTACAGATGCAGGCTGCCTTTGACAACAACATTAACTTCAAACTCGAGGCTTATGTCGTGCATATAGACGCAGAAGCTTGGAGCCATTTAAAGGATTTGCCGCAAGCTGACCCAACGTTTGCCGCTCCAAGTTCGGTGGATATGCTCCTTGGTGCGGATGTACTAACGGGTCTTATTCAGGAGGGTTTCATCTAGGGTTCTCCAGAACAAATTTGCTCTTTAAACACTCATCTTGGTTGGGTAGTATTTGGACCAGAGTTCTGTTCAYTCCACTTTACACACATCTCTTACTGCGAAATGCGTCAACGAACAACGACTAGACACGTTACTTAGAAGCTTCTGGGAACTCGAAGAGCCCATACCATCTTCCGAAATTCACGTGGATGATTGTGAGACGATCTTCAATGACACAGTTACCCGTACCTCAGACGGCAGGTACCAGGTGTAAATATTATTTCGACCAGATGCTCCTTCTCTGGAGGATCACATCAATCGGCAGTCCGCCAGTTTCTACAACTCGAGCGGCGGTTGATGAACGACCCATGTCTTCGTGAGCAGTACATTGCATTTATGCGAGAATACATTGGAGGTTAGCAAGCAAGCTTTCACCAACAAAGAAAATGGTTACTTCATACCTCATCATGCGGTAACCACAAAGTTTCGCGTAGTTTTCAACGCTTCCGCGAAGACATCGAATGGGACATCCTTAAACGATACACCGTTTTCTGGACCATAACTACATGCCAATATTGTCGACATCCTTCACCGTTTTCGCAAATGCAAAGTAACTATCACTGCAGACATACAGAAGATGTTCCGACAAATACTGGTAGATAGACGACATCGTAAATGGCAACAAGTACTTTGGCGTGAATCGCCAAATGAACCCCTTCAAGTGTCCGAATTGAAGACAGTAACTTATGGAATGGTATGTAGTCCATTTAACGCAATACGTGCACTGCGTCAATGTGCGAATGACAATTATGAAGTCATCTGTGACCCAAGCCGGGCTGCCTCAGCGCGTCATAGCATACTTTATAATTTCTATGTTGATGACTATTTGGATAGCGTCGACAGCGATGAACTTGCTATTACCCGTGCTCAAGATGTAGCGACTATTTTGAAACAAGGACAATTAATGTTGGGAAAGTGAAATTCCAATTCTACACACTGGGGTGGMCAAACTATTCATACAGGACTTATGGAAGGCTCGTCTGCCATGGGATGTTGAACTTATTCCAGAGCTACTCAGCTCATGGGTGATATTTCGCAACAGTTTACAAGATATTACACGACTTCGTATTCCTCGCTGGCTAGGTATACGAGTGGGCTCTTCGGTTCATTTACACGACTTCTGCGATGCTAGTCGTAAAGCATATGCAGCAGTCATATATTTTCAACCGATCGATAAAGGTGGAACGTCACKCGCAGCTCTTGTTTCAGCGAAAACGAAGATAGCACCAATTAAGGATGTGACGATACCACGCYTCGAACTATGTGGTGCTCATCTTCTAACCAAGGCGGTGGACAGCGTACGTCAAGCCTTTGGCCTACAGAACGCCCCATGTACATATTGGTGTGATTCCACTATTGTTTTATGCTGGATATACAAAMCACCATCCACGTTCAAACAATATGTATCCAATTGGGTAGCTTACATCCAAGCCAATTCAGACATCAACGCTTGGAAGCACATTCGGTCGGAATGAAATCCAGCCGACTGTGCAAGCAGAGGTCTATCTCCCGCCGCCTTAGCCGATCATCATCTTTGGTGGACCGGACCGACGTGCACTCACCAAGACGTGGAGGAAATGCGTTTACCTTCTTTAACTGTGGAGGAGGAGCACCTCTCAATTTTTGAATCCCGGGCTGAATTCCGAGTCTCCATTTTCGTTTCCAGAGCTAAGTGCCAGTGGATTATGACATCCACGAAAGACAACAGGATACCTCTCATAGAGAAATTTCGCAAATTGAGTCGGCTACTTAGGACCACTGTTTGGTTAAGGCGCTGGTTACCCAAATATCGTGGTTACAGCAACGATATGGTTTCTGTCGCAGACCAGCACTGSGCTTTACTTCTGCATGTTCGACAAGTACAAGGTAATCATTTTAAACAAGAAATTAAGGCTCTTGCATTGCATTCCAGAATTGCGGGTCGTAGTGAAATCTTAGCACTCAATCCTTTCTTGGATGCAGACGGCATACTGAGAGTAGGTGGTCGACTCACAAACTCCAACTTAAGTCAAGATCAGCGACATCAAATTATAATTCCGCGTGGGGCTCTGGCTTATTTACTAGTCGCTGATGCTCATACACGTTGCTTACATGGTGGRATACAACAAATGCTTCAGTTCCTTAGACAACGTTTCTGGCTTATAGGCGCACGGGCGCAAGTAAAGTCTTTCATCTGGGCCTGCACTACTTGTCGTAGGCATCTTCAAATTGTACAACGTCAACAAATGGCTTCGCTCCCGAAAGAGCGTGTACTTGTGATTCCACCATTCTCTCGTAGTGGCTTGGATTACTGCTGGCCATTCCATGTTCGTGTAGGAACGCATCGTGCCATCCCGACTACAAAAACTTATGCTGCCATATTTATTTGCATGGCGTCACGAGCGGTACACATTGAGCTGGCAGAGGACTTGAGTACACCGGCATTTATAGATGTTTACGATCGTTTCATAAGTCGACGGAGTATCTGTACCACCTTATATAGTGATAATGGGACTCAATTCGTAGAGGCCAATCGTCAAATGCAGGAAGATTTAAAGGCTTGGATAGCAGCACATGCTCAACAGCATCTGGCAGCTGAAGGTACATGTTGGAAGTTCATAGCACCTTCCGCCCCTCATCACGGTGGTCTATGGTAGGCAGCAGTTCGTTCAGCTAAAAAGCATCTGCTGAGGGTCATGGGCAGTCAAACGATGCGTTACACTGAATTGTCTACTCTCCTGACTCGCATCGAGGCGTGTCTAAATTCGAGACCACTGATAGCTCTCTACGATTATCCAGAAGGAGGGGTAGCTCTAACACCGGGTGACTTTCTGATCGGCAGACCACTCAATTGTCGTCCAGAACCCAATGTTCAGCGTGGAGATGTAGTTCTTATACGTGGTGAAAATTTCCCACCATCAGTTTGGCGTATGGGACGGGTGATTGACGTTCAACCGCGCAGTGATGGCCTGGTACGTACCGTGACCATTACAATACCAACCAGACATCATCAAATGGACTTCCTATTAAGCAGCGSTGTCAGCGACCGGTGCAGAAGTTATGCCGCCTAACGGGTCCTACAGAAGAATTACTGAACCGCGAGGGTTCAGCCGGGCAGGATGTTCAAGATTTAAGTTCTGTAGTATGCAGCCCTGCACATAATTAGTCTGGACACAAACCAATACCAGTCAGCTGATTGCTGAATGATCAATAGATTAGCGGACACAAGCCTTTAGCCTTGTATTCGTAGACTAGTAGTTTCACTCTAACTTAGTGAATTTAAATATGTAACTATATACATACATATAAGTATGCGCATATGTATCATGTGGCGTGATGCTACATTCCGTTATACATATGTATATTTAAGGAGGTATTGAGTTAAGAAGCAGCCTATTTCGTGATAGACGTTTTAACGATCCAGACGTGCATTTTTAATTGACGGACAGCTTTTGTACAGACAGTATTAAGATTATTTTGCTTGGAGAAGATCAGCACATCATCAGCATAAGTAATATGCGAAATGAGTTTATATTTAGAGAATATCGTACTGATTTTATTAAATGCGTTTACAAATCGTATGACAGACAATGGTGATCCTTGTGGTATTCCGTTGTACATATTGTTCGAAAAAGTGTTATTGATTTTAGTCATGAATTTCCGATTAATTAGGAAAGACTTAATAAAGTGAAATATTTTTTCACCAATTTGCCACTTCTCAAGTTGTCGTAGAATGACATGAGAACCAACTCTGTCGAAAGCTTTTTCGAAATCCAAACTAGGGTGGATATGTGGTTTCATTTCGATAAAGCAGTTTTAACGAAATCATCAAAATAGAGTAAAGCATCCATGGTGCCTTGCCCTGCCTTAAATGCCACTTGGTTTTGACTGAGAAGGTTTTTACTTAATGAGAACTACGAGATACGTTTTGATATAATTTTTTGTAATAGTTTGCCCATACAACAAMGGAGTGATATTGGCCTGTAACCAGCTTTGAGAGTAGACACCCTGACATAAAATGTTATTGTACAATTTAATAATTTTATTTTTGAGACTTAAAGGACAGTTTTTTAGCATGGGATAAGATATCCTGTCTGCATCGGGAGTCTTGCCTGACATTGAAGATAAAGTGAAATTGAATTCTGCGATGGTTATGTGTTATTCGGTAATAGATGGGGGTGAGAGATCTTTACTGTACCGTCTTCTGAGAAGTTCATTTTTATTTGTTACAAAGGAGGGGTGGAAGTTTGAATGATTAGTTATTTCTTTTGAGTCGAAAATTGGGTCATTTGGAGTGTTTATACAATTAAGATTCACGTGCATATAGGAGCCCGAGAGCATTTTTATGTCGGCCCATAATTCCTTGGGATTTGTTAACGGAGTGATAGCTTCGGTAAAGTTTTGTAAGCAAGACCTCTTAGCTTCTTTAATATTTTTCCGAAACACTGCATTGGCTTTTTTATATTTTAAGAGATTATCAATAGAGCGAGTTCTTTTGTAAATTAACCATAGTGATTGCTTTTCTTCCTTAAGTTTAGATAACTCCGTAGACCAATAAGGMACGTGATTTTTGAAGGTTTTTTTAACCGAGTGGGGGATAGATAGGTGAGCAGAAGTTTTGATTATTTTGGTAATCGTAGCTGTTTCTTTATTTATATTATCGTCTATGGGACTTGCAGCAGAAACATTTTCGCAAAGTTGTTGAAATTTGGACCAATTTGCCTTGTCCAACAGAAATTTTGGCTTCCCCGACCCTTTTCTAGAAAAAAAGGGGTTGATAAGTGGGTTATAATGGGGAAATGATCGCTGTTATAAAGATCAGTTAGTGTTTGGCTGTTAAGTTTGGGGGCAATATCAGAAGAACAAATGACGAGATCTACATTCGTGAACGAATTATGTTTAGAAAAATACGTAGGAGAACCGCCGTTTAAAATTTTTAAGTTTTCTATGATTTTACCTCTTTGGTTAGTACATGTGGAACCCCAAAGAGGGCTACAGGCCTTAAAATCGCCAAGTATAAGTACGGGTGTTTGGATAGGTTTATAGGCGATTATATCGCGTAGTTCTTTGATATTAAAGTTTGGAATGTAAATTGCTAGGATGGTTAATTTAAATCCATTAAATATTTCAATTGCTATTGTAGAAATATTAAAACATGTACGGAGAAATTTGTGTGCAAAGTCCTTTTTTATTAAAGTAGCAACAATTTATTTGTTAGTATGATTTTGTGTTAAGTTGGAGAAATAGGCAGCGTATTGTTTGGGTACAGCAGCTGCGGAATTAAATGAAAGGTGTGTTTCTTGTAGCGATATAACACATTGTTCTTTTATGAGCAATTCTAGGTCGGTGTAATTGTTGTAGAATCCTTTCATATTCCTTTGGAGAAATTTGAACATTTATTAGTAATGTGAGTGATTGAGAAAAAGGAGAGGAGGGATAATGAGAGTTATTGATCTTCATGGTCAGATGTGGTAATTATATGAGGTGAGATATATTCTGAATAAGTAGGTGGAGCGAGAATATTGATCTTGTCTGTAGAGAGAGAGAGGGAGTTTGGATGTTGAGAGAATCTGTTGTGTATATTTTAGGAATGAGTGGTATTCTTATTTTGGTTGGGTTTGTTTTTGTTTGGATAAGCGTTAGGTTAGGAAGGTTTTTTCTTGTTTCTTTTGTAGTTTCATTTGGTGAGTTTGGATGGCTATCAATTACGAAATTGTTTTTGTTTACAATCATGGTTTGCTTTTGTTGTGGAAGAGGATATGATGTTGGGGATTTTAGTACAGTGTCTGTGGAGAATGGTAGGGGTGGAGATGATGAGCAGTGGGAAATCACGTTTTTTATTTGCTTGTTTATATTTTCTTTTGTAACAGAAGCGAAAGAAGTGTTTGCGGGTGTCGGGGTAATTGTTGTTTGTATAGCCTTAGTGCTTCTCGCATTGAGCATTTATTTTCTGTTTTTATTTTTAGAATATTTTTGGATTGTAGGTATTTAGGAAAAGAGAGTGAAGAGGAAGGATGATCGCCTGAGCAATTTGCACAAAATGAGCGGTTGCATGGCGAGGGGAGATGAGGAGGGAAATTGCACATATCACAGGCAGGGTTGTTGTTGCCACACTTCGTCGTGTGTCCTATAAGCTGGCAGCACCTCATGGGGTTACGGAAATATGCTCTAATCCGCATTGTGAGCCAGAASGACTTTGTTTGCCTTCTATATTTTTAGTGAATTTATACATAAAAGTAATTCCATGATTAAATTTTCAAGAATTTTATCATAATATCGCAAATTTCATTTAATTTCTTTTTTGCAGAAAATTTTTCAGCGATCTTCCGATTTTAAGAGTAGATTACCATCACGTAATTCGGTGATATATAAAATTTCCTTACTTATTGATTTTTAGCTTTTATGCACAGCGAAGCACGAGTATTTGGAAAATCTGCTGCAGATATTAGAACAAACTTTTCAAGTGGTTTGTATTTTTTTCCTTTTGGGGTTGGGGCTAGAGGCAAGCAAAGCTAACCTATTTTCCCCGAGGTTAGGCGGCCCTGGGGGGCCACTAATATGCACTGTACTGATGTACGCGATTAACCGTACGATCAAAGTAAAACGAAAACACGTGCACTTATGTATATGCAAAAAGGAATATGCGAATAAAGCGTAAAGCACAAARGAAAAACCGCGATTAGAAAACAAGTCCGCTCAATAAGAGAGATAGTCGAAGACTGAATTAGAGTACTATTTGAGTGCTTTCTAGGAATCTAATTTCCAATTGAAATTATTCGAAGTTTTGCGTAAAACTCCCTTGTGTTATAATTTTTTTTCGGAAAAAAGGTTAGGGTTCAATGAAATAACCTTAAAAAACAACACGTGTTAAATATAGTGTTACGAAAGGAATATTGTTTCTCGTATTTGCGTTAATTTATAGCCAATCATTAAGCTGATAATACTAAAGATTTTTATTTTTTCCGCCCCCATTTTTTTAATTTTTGAAAAAACAAAAAAACCTTCGATGAGGCCTAGGATTATCTATTTATAAAACTAATTTTTTTCGTCCGATTAATGTTAGATGAATCTCGAAGTACTTATGGTTGTCACCGCAAGTACCCTTTTTTGAAACAGGGTCAACAAAAACAACTATAACTTTGGAAATCAAACCTTTTTGTTTTGAAATTATCATGGCTTCAAGTCAACAGATTCCATAATAATGGCATATTACTGCTTTTGTAAAATAACACGATTTAATAGCAAACAAAAAGAAAATGTAAATTGTAATTTTTTCGTGCCTCTGACCACCCCTAACCACTTAAGATGTAAAACGTCAACCTGAGAATCGAAATGCAAGCAAWTTTATATACATATACATACTATATATGTATATGTGAAACTCATGTGCTGACATTCACATAAGGTTTGTTAGAAAAACGATAACCATTATACTTATGTAGTATATAAAAAGTTGGATAGTGTCGACCAAATTTTATAAATTTTTCCCAATACCACATCTTGTTAACATGCCATAAAAACTAATCATAGAGTCAGTCGGATGTTCAAAAATCCTGATATCAGTTATATAGTCAAGTTTTCGCTCAAATTTATTTATTTTGGGCGCAAAGATTCACTCTTTTTGACATACACACAAGCAATTTCCAGAGATGTACTATCCTGAATTTCAATTATATAGCTCAGACATTGACCGATATTTTCTAACCAAAGTCAACTATAGGTACCGGGTTCTAAAGGGGCGTGAACAGTTTTTGTTGGTTTGAACAATTTTGGTCAAAGGTGGCATACACTAAGGATATTATTCGTGAAAAGTTGAATCCCGTTTTATTAACTGCTTCTTGATTTGCGTACTGAAAACTGAACGAATCAAATGGAATTTAAAATTGTGCTATATGAGAAGAAGGCATGGGTTTKGTCCGATTTCGCTTATTTTCACAAAGTAACATAAAARTGCGAAAAAAGTACGACGTATCAAATTTTGTCGAAATCGGTCAATCGGGTCCCAAGATATGGGATTTCACAAAAAAGTGGGCGGTGCCTAGTCCATCGTCCATTTTCACAGCAGCTCCCATAAAGCTTTCTAATACCATCCGGGCGCCAAATTTTTACGTCTCTGACACATTAAGTTATTGATTTATCGCGCTTTTAGTAGTTTTGAACGTTGCGTGTTGAGATATATGAGATATTATATATGACGACATTGACATAGTTCGGCAAATTAAAAGACAGCGGCTACGACTGGCGCGCGTAAGCGGTGTCTACGCCAATTAAGAAGAAGAAGGATTAGTTTTGAACAGTATCGTTATGTGGAAAGTGAACGGGATTTTCATCTGATTTCATTGTTGTGGTTTAAGTGCTTTAGGAGATATGTACAATGAATTTATTAGAGAGCGGGGCCGCGCCCACTTTTTGAAAGTTATTTCCCCACAGGTGCTACTTCTTTCTGCGATTCCCTGTGCCAAAAAGGAGTTTTATGTCTTGATTAGGTGCTTAGTTATGACACTTTTAGATTTTCGGATAATGGAAATTCGTGGGCATGGCAGTGAACCAATTACGCCCATCTACGAACTGGAACTTTTTGTTGTACTAGAAAACCTGCATGTCAAGTTGCATCAATATATCTTAATTTTTACTCAAGTTACAGCTTGCACGGACGGACGGACAGACAGACAGTCAACCGTATTTCAACTTTTCTCGTCACCCTGATCATTGATATACAGTGGCAGACAAAAGTCTACATACACCCCTTGTTTTATTGCATATGAAAGTACAAAATCTTTTTAGGAAAATGTGTTGACACAGCTTTATTCTTATCTATTTTCTAATAACATTAAACTTAAAAAAGCCACTACTTAATATAAAATAACATATTTATGGAGGAAAAACTCAAAAATTATGTTGACAAAAGTATACATACAGTAAAAAAATATCTCATTTCCGTGCGAAAACTTTACAAAATAATAGTTATTAAGACGTTTTAGTATTTAGTTGGGCCCCCGTTGACATCTACAACTGCTTGAAGTCACCGTGGCATTGATTCTGCTAAATTTGTCAACTCTGCAGACGTTATGCTGTTCCAAGCTTCTAATATGCGCTCTTTGAGTATAGCAGAGCTAGAAATCTGGTGCTTTCTAATTTTACGCTCCAAAATATTCAGATCTGGACTTTGAGGTGGAGTGTTTAATTGCCTTGTAGCGTAATAAAGCAACCAGTCCTTAACAATTGGCGCCGTATGCTTCGGATCGTTATCTTGTTGAAAGATCTAACCGGAACCGAGCCCCAAATTATCCACCGAAGGTTTCAAATTATGTTCCAACAGAGACTTATACTTAAAACGATCCATTTTACCTTCAATAAAGGCTAACTTTCCAACTCCAGAGGCCGCAACAGCTCCCCAAACCATTACGCTGCCGCCACCGTGTTTCACARTTGACTCTAGCTCTTCCATCGCTACCAAAAATGTTGAATTTAGATTCATCCGTAAATAAAACTTTTTCCCAAAAATCCATCCCCTTGTCTTTGTGTTTTTTGGTGAATTCTAAACGAAGTTTCCGGTTTTTTTTTCAGAAATATGTGATTTCTTCCGTGGTGTTCTACTGTGGAATCCATTTTCGTTTAGAGTTCTTTGTTTTGTTCTTGGATGGATAATCTTTTGTGACGTACTTGCTATGTGTTCGGCTAATTTTG
>NW_017537019.1:240182-264727 GCF_001853355.1 Bactrocera latifrons
TAAACTCTTAAAATTCGGATTATTTAATAAAAACATACCTTCAATAAAGTCCATTTCCTGAATAGCAGAACTTTTTTTAAATCCAATTATGTTGCTTTTTAAACTTTGTTTAGGCATTTTATAAGTAGAAATTTCATTGAACTTAAAATGTAAACAATGAACAGCTGTTTGTGTGAAAATAAGCATGTAACCATACAATATGGGATGTTAACGGATGATAGAGGTTATTTTTAATCTAATAACCATATAACCCGATAACCACTTTAGCGTGAACAGCCTTGATGAAATGAAAGAAAAAGGCTAACGGTACTTTACCGTTATCATAAAAATCATAAAGTATGAGCATCGTACTCTATGTAGACTTTTGTCAACGTAATATTTGAGTTTTTCTTCCATAAATTTGTTACTTTATTTTAAATAAGGATTTTTTTTAGTTTATTGTTATTAGAATAAATATTAGAATAAAACTGTATCAATAAATTTTTCTAAAAACATTTTGTATCCTCATATCAATAAAAATAGGAGGTGTATGTAGACTTTTGTCCGCCACTATACATATATATAACCCTATATATATCTCGATTAGTTTTAGATGATACGTACAACCGTTAGGTGAACAAAACTATTATACTTTGTAGCAACTGGTTGCAGGAGTATTAAAATATTAAGATCTTCGACTTCGTACTTATTGGTCCCTTAATTGCAACAATTAGAAATTTGGAGAAAAATTATAAAGAGATAAAAAGTTTGTGAATAGAGAGCAAATAGAAAAAATAGTTAATTAAGCCAATGAAAATATAAAACGAGATTTTTTGGGCAGTTAAGTAACTTGACCTGGGCAAATAATCAGTTGCAACCACGTGGCGATGAAGAACATTTACCCGTTCCAATTAATCCATTAGTAGTAGAAAACAACGCAAGTTTAGACCTAATAAAGTCTCTGTCTGAATTTTGTAGAGATTATGTTTCTTATACCTTTTGGCGAACTGCAGCTGAATTAATTAATTAGTACTCGGAGGATTCGGAAAAATATTACATCTCTGTGGGTGTTTTCCGAAACAAAATTATTGGCAAATACGATATTACCTATTTTAATACAGTGCTTAATTTCAATGAAATTTCAGCTAGACTAGATTAGGATATGCCGATAAAGTGCCTCTTTGTGTCTTAGAGAATACAGAATAGGCGGGCTAGATAAAACTTCTTACGCGTCTTCATATTAGTACTTCGACGTCCATTGTGCGATATCCTTTTTTCCTCCAGACCCAAGGACCTTTCAACTGCTCTTGCAGCGGTTCAGGAGCTGCAAAGGAATCATAGAAGATATAGGTTTGCAGAAAACATAATTTTGTTGCTGGAAGTAATTATAAATTCAATTAGGCGGCACTGTCTCAATATAAACAGATAGATTACAATAATGGATCGCATGCAGGTATTAGCTTCAATTCAAATCCTAATAAACCAGTCTCAGTGGAATTCGACAGCAATACAAGTTATTACTGGCAGCCTAATGGTATTCTGAAATCAGACTCCACCTACACCTAAGTAGATTCCTAAATTACATCATCCAAATCAGAATATTCAATTAAGCTATAAACTAAATCGCGAACAGTTCCATTGTGTTCGTGCAGCTTTTCAAATACTGCAAAAGATAAATTTCATGCCGGAAGAATTCGAATTCTTTCAAAAAGAAGAAGAAAAATTTCAGTCGTGATACCAATTTTGGAAGAGAATATTAATACGAACAACTCGCACATTGAACACCATAATTATGAAAAAAACTATTTAAACTTTAATCACAGGCACATCAAAAAATTTTATACTAATACTTTTCATTTCTTCAGGGAATTTAACGTTTGGTGAAACCTTTTAATTTGAAAGTGTTTAGTTAATGTGTTAAGCAATAAGTCAACGTTCTTTCTGCTTTCAAGTTTAAGTACATTTGACGGTATTAAAGGTTACGACTTTTTAAAGCTTATTGAAATACTGTTGAAGGGTATTTACCAAGCACAATTTCGGCAAATAATCGGTTAAAATATTATTGCATATGCTGACCCAGATAGTGCCTTGCCTTACAATACAACCGTTAAGGGATGAATTCGCACAAATACAGATGAATTGATATACAGCAAGAGTTATCCGTATCCCATGTCTGTAGCTCCGTTTATTAAATATTAAATATGGAATAATAATACCATTTGTTCGCCTTACAATTCTTCTCTCCATGTAGTATCTAAAAAGAGATTTGATAAAATGGAAAGCCAAAACTGCGAATGGTGATCGATTTTCGAAAGCTCAATGAAAAACCATTTCAAATAGATACCCTATTCCAGATAAATCGGCCATCTTAGCCAACTTAGTCAAGTTTTTTACAACATTGGATCTTATGTTAGTATTTCACCAAATCATTATGTGTGAAAAAGACAGGCGAAAAATGCTTTAGTATAAGCAACGGAAACTAAAAAATTCGGATTACCCTTTGGGTTAAGAAATGCACCCAGAATATTTTAAAAGGCCATTAACGTTGTTTTACGTGACGATATAATTATCTATTTTTCAGATGAACAATCACATTTAAAGCACATCAACCACACACTTCATACCCTTGAGAGTATCGCCTGAAAATCGATTTTTTTTTTTAAACTCAAATGGAGTTTCAAGGGTTTCTTGTTTCTAACACGGGTATTAGAACTTGCCCAGATAAAATTCGTGATATTTTTAATTACGAACTCCCTCAAACTCTTCGCATTACGTTCATTTCTCGGGCTGGCAGGATATTACAGGCGTTTCATAAAARACTATGCTGTCATAGTCAGGCCATTGCGGAGAAAGGACAACAAAGTTGCCGATGCGCTTTCTAGACAATTCTGCAGCAAAGAGAATCGCCCGCAAACGAAAATACAAAAATTCTTTTTAAAAAACATATACGTCACACAATCACCTTAGGTACCCATATCAACGCTAACTCCACCAATGGAATTTATTGCGATCTCCACCCTCGAGCACAGATATAAAATAAAATAATATCAGTTTTTCCCGGCGTTAAGTTTATTCACACTCTCCTTCTTCTGTCTAATTGATTTAATTAATAATGATGATCAAATAGAACTGATATCGATGAAGTACAATCGAGCTCATCGTGATTTACACGAAAACTTTCGCCAGATTTCTTGTGAATACTGTTTTCTAAATATGAAAAAAAATTATTGAAATTAACAATAGCAAGTTGCAAGATATGTTTCGAGAATAAATATCAAAGAAAACTTCCTGATCCTGGAATAGGCAAAACACCAATCCCAAATCGCCAAATTCTCCACCTAGATATTTTTATAACTAGCAGGCAATTGTTTTTAACGTGTATAGTTAAATTTTCCAAAGTTACAATAGTTGAACCCATTACTTCAAAGGCTACAGTTGATATTAAGTACGCCGTATTAGAGGTATTTTTAATGTTTAATAACACTAAGAGCTTAAACAGTTTTTCAGTTTAATGCAATTCAAGTTATGCTCAGAGATATGTTTTCTATAGACCAGTTTTTCCTTCCTACTTTTCACAGCGAAAGTAGTGGCCAATTAGAAAGGTTCCACTTCACGCTGTATAAAAGAACAGCAAAAAATAGATGATGAGCTAAGTATTTAACTCAAGAAAAAACTCTGCAAAGAAAAAACTCTGCAAAGAAGCAATCATTGAAAACTGCTAAAACATTTGTATGTGTATGGAGAAAAGGTTTTCATACGGCGAAACAAGAGGCTTGGAAATAAATTTGATAAAGTGCWAATAGAAAAGATAGTAGAAAACCATCTAGGCACCACAGTTCTAATTAATAATAGTGCATAAATGTAAACTTTTTTAAATATAAATATTCATATCTGTATCTTACAAAAACAACCCAAATACAAAAAAAAAAAAAAAAATAATCATAAAGATATAAAATTAAAAGTCAGCGACACTGAATTATTACAAAAATATGTAAACCGCTTATTGACTTTTTAAATTGTCACAATAGCATAGCAACGACGATATTTTWTCTCTTGTAAAGGGAGCCACAAATAAGTTGTTGCTGCACCAACATGGAAAAGCAAGCGCAATATATCCTTGGGCTTTAAGTTAGTTAGAGTATATGTAATGTAAACATGGAACTATTAACATCAGAAATAAATGATTGGAAATTAAATAATTACGTGCATTTTCATTAATGTTTAAAATGAAAAAAGTTGTTGTAGTGACATAACTGCAATAGTTGGGCATATGTTACCGCGGAGTTTTTTGTAGACATTATGATGTTCTTCAATATTGTTATACATTATTTTGTTCTATCGCTAATAGTTTCGGCAGCGCATTCGACGAAAAACATTTTAAGACTCATTTTTCTACACCTTCGGTTACATTCGGTTCAAATTTTACCAAGGATCCATAATTTTTTTCAAAATGAAATGTAGCCTATGTCAAATTGGAAGAATGTAGCATTATATTGGTGAAAGAATTTTTTAAATCGGCCCAGTATTTTTTGAGCCTATTCATTACAAACATACCAAAATAGGTACAAATATTTCCTCTTTATAATATTAGTGTAGATAACCAATAATACCAAGTTACTAAATACACAATTACTAAACCATGAGGATCGTAATTGTGATGGTGGTGTTAACCTAAATATTGTCTGATTATCGCTTTTAAAGTGTATACCTTGTTTGTATAATCTAAAATTAGTCGAGTAAGATATAGACTTTTTTATATACATACAAAGGATCAGGATGACAAGAGATACCTTGAGTAAAGAATAATATAACCCAATGAAACTAGGAGGACGTAGATCTTGGTAAAGAATTTACAACGCGTAATCAGACCACCCACAAAACGCCTTTCAGCGAAATTCTATGAAGTACAATAACTAAGCACTAATTTAAGATATACAAGTGTAATTTGGTACTGGCGATCACAGTAGCAAGGGGCGCCTAAGGGCTTGAAATTATAAACCAAGATGTATAAGCCATTAATACTACAATAACCAAATTCGCTCAGGACTTACATATATCCAACGGTAATGTAGAAATAACCAGTCAACCCCTCTACTACCCATATAACCTCAGAGGCATTACATTTTACACCTATATTTATATAAGAGGTCTTTATTGAAACCGGCGTGCCTGCCCATATTTCGCTGAAAGACCACGAAATTTGGTACATAATGTTGATATTCATACTAACTAAACCCACCACCACATATAATTCATTCACTTCCCAGAATGTCCATCACCTTATGACTAAAATCTGTCCACATTGGGCCTAAACTATTCAA
Organism: Bactrocera latifrons; assembly: GCF_001853355.1. Classification (NCBI taxonomy): domain Eukaryota; kingdom Metazoa; phylum Arthropoda; class Insecta; order Diptera; family Tephritidae; genus Bactrocera; species Bactrocera latifrons. Next base: position 245,483 of record NW_017537019.1, read on the forward strand.
GCCTTCAGATACTGAATATGTGGATCAAGTTTCCAGTTCCAGTTTTTATTGAAAATATCGGTCAATCTCAGAGATATTTTATAGAAATGCTGAGAGAATTCATTTCTAAGAATAGTATGCCCGTATGTCAAAAATAAATTTGAACCAGATCAATAATTTCTTTAGCTCTATAATAACTGTCATTTTTGTGCCTATTGTGGATAAAATCGAGATCGTTATGAACACTTGCTCAATACCCATTATAACTTTAAAATACTAAAAGTTGCAAGAGTATGAAATTCCCGGTAACACCCGAACTTAGCCATTCCATGCTTGTTTTTCAGTTAAATTTTCACATTTTTCGACAAACCATTSTATCTGCCAAAATAAATTTGAAATTTATTTTATTTATATTATTTTTTATTATTCCTATAAAATGTTTACATGCGAAAAACTTATCAGTTTCAGGTATGTGTTTGTCTGTACACCAGTGGATCTTTTTAAAAATGTTGTACAGAACTCCTATTGAACACATATGAAACATATTAATAGAAAGAAAGATTATTCTCCAAAACAAGTATATTTAAAAACTTTGAAACAAAGTACGAATCCAACCCCAAAGTCGAAAATCGTTAAAACTATTATATATGAACGCCATAGTGGAGCAAATGGMAAACCAAATAAAAATTTACTTTTAAAAAACATCTCTGCAGCTTTTTATTTTATTTTAGGTAGTACTCAGATAATACCTGTGGCAAATATTTTATAAGATGTATGTCAGCAAATAATATAAAATATCTTAAAGTATTAGTAAATAAAATTTTAAGTAAGATTAAATAAGAAATTAGACCTATTACAGAGAGTGTGAAAATCGAAGAAAACGGAATATAACTCCGCTCATTTCCCGTATATCGGTACTGATAACAACTACTCGAAGCGCGATAAATCAACAACTAAATACGCCAAAGACGTGCCATTTTACCACCGTGATGGTATGACAAATCTTTGTACGATACGGTTTAAAAATTAGCAGATGAAAATGGTACCACCCACTTTTAGGTAAACTGACATTTCTCAGGGCTTGCTGGACCGATTTCAATAAAATAATTATTATAACGGGATTAAACTTTGCACGAATAAAGCCTCTAGCGTATGCCAGCATATGACCATAATTTGTATAAATCCAACAAAAGCTCTTCATATCCGTATGTGTCACGAACATAGCAACAATATATTGTAATAGCTGTTTTATTTTATTGTTTCGACTTGTTTGCAACATAAAAATAATTTCAAATATCTTTTTGAAATTATGCAAAGGTTACTGATTAACAGTCCTATTCACATTCCGTCATAAAAATCGCCACTCTCAGTATTGTGAGGTTCTTCTTCTTTACTGGCATAGAAAAAGCTTACGCGATTATAGCCGAGTTCACAACAGCGCGCCAGTCGTTTCTTYTTTTCGCAAGGTGGCACCAATTGGAGATTCCAAGTAAAGCCAGGTCCTTCTCCACCTTCCAACTGAGTGGAGGTCTTCCTCTTCCTCTGCTTCCCTCGGCGAGTACTGCATCGAATAATTTCAGAGCTGGAGTGTTTTCGTCCATTCGGACAACATGACCTAGTCATGGTAGCCACTAACTTTTAATTCGCTGAACTATGTCAATGTCGTCATATACTTCATACAGCTCATCGTACTTTACAAAGAAGCTGATGTATGCTTCTTATCAGTTCTTCAAGCATTACCCCTTTCGGCCAACTTGTCAAGCTCTTCATACTCACGCAATTGGCCTCTTTGTTTTTCTGTCAGCAAATGCATCTTGCTTTCCTCTTCAACTCTCGGTGTCTATCCCGTTTCGACGTCTTGTGGTCGATCGTTACGTTGCGAAGTGGACAGTCTGTTTTCTCTCCGCTGCGACACGGCACTCCTCATCGTACCAACTGTTCTTTTGCATTTTTCGAAAACCAATAGTTTCGGTTGCAGCTGTACGTGTAGTAGAAAATTATTCAGCTGTCTGTTGTGATTGCAGCTTCTCGACGTCGAACCTTCCTTATGTTTGTTGACGTACGTTTTTTCTGTCCAGAAGCGGGCGCGAATCTTGGCTGCAATAAGACAGTTATCCGAGTCGATGTTAAGACCTATAGAACACTGGAAACAACATGATTGGTCTAGTTGGTGGCGGAGACAGCCAGGTAGCTTGATGTATTTTCTTCTGCTGGAATGTTAATAACCATATTTCGGGCCCCGGCGAAGTCGATCAAATCAGCAATATGTTGAAGAAACTCTCTTTAATGGCCTACAAAAAACTTTTCTTACGTATCCTTACCTAATGCTGGCGTAAATTCAAATGTTTAAATGTCTGCAAAAAATGCGTCTGCTCAATATTTTTAAATAAATTTGCAAATATTTTATTGGTGATTCTCCTGCAATAGATAGCGGCAACCAACTGGCCAGTAATTCCAGACTATAAACGTGTTATATTCAAAATGGAGTTTGCAAAGTTGGGAACCAACATTACCCGAAAACGGTTAAACCGATTAGTCTCAAATTTTCACACGACTTTTTAGATATATTTTTTGTAAAAATTATTTTAGTCAAAAATTATAAACCGCCACTTTGTCAAAAAATTTTAATTCGCTTATTTCTCCAAATAATTACTTTAACGAAGTCTGTTTTTTTTTTTTGTTTTAATTTCTGAGGATTCAGCTTTGGTCACCGCAAATCGCCTTTGTTGAGAGGAGCTCCCGGAGATTAGCTGTTGTTCCTTTCCAAATAAATACATAATTTTACTAATACTAAATCTTAAAATACAATTAAAAGATATCATAAACGCAGCTGAAGATTACCCGCCCGACAGGTAGTTTCAAAAGTATTAGCATTACTTTTTCAAGACCTCGTAATAGAAGTAAATTAAAACGAACCAAGCCTACAACTCTATAACAGAGCCCATCTTAAATCACAACAAATTACAATTAGCTGAGTATTCTACTTCCCAGAAATRACTAAAATTAAAACTAAAACTGAAAGATTAGCAAAGTTTTGTCAGGTATGAAAAACGAAAATATGACAGACATCCTTGGAATACCCGAATATCCAGGACAAATCTTACTAAACAGAGAATTAACTAGTTTTTTCTCCAATGGATAAGTTCTCAAAGAAGTACGGCCCAATGACGCCGCCGGTCTATAAACCGCACCAAACCGTAATTTTCGGGATACAATAGTGACTCATGGAGTACGTGGGGATTTCTGCTGTCTAATAACGCTCATTTTGATTTTTGAGGAAACCATTCAGCCAGAAATGAACCTCATCTCTAAAGATGATTTTTCGATGACAATCCGAATCATTTTCAAGCTGTTGCTCAGCCCAAATCAGCAACACACGACGTAGTCAAGCGTCTACACTTCATGCGTCAATTTGGCCTTGTAAGYTTGTAGAACAGGATTCTTTCTCAAAATTCGCCACAATGACGTCACAGAGATGCCCAATGCTTGAGAACGACGTTATAAATTGGACGTAGCGCTCTTCAGGTTGAGGCCACTGACTCTTTTCACTATAAAATTGCAAAACATTCAAAACAGCGGGAAAAATATGGCGTCGCTTGCTATCCCAATTGGTCTACTTTTGTAGCGTCCCTACTGAAAATCCCGTTAGCATCACCCTATAAAAGTTCAGTTCAGGTTTATGAGGTGCTTGAATTGAAAAGCGAATATCGAACATTTAATTAACCCTTCATGAATTCTATTTATGAATATAATTATGAGTTCATTCAGTGACAAGAAAARCTACGTTTTCTGTGGTAGAAATATCAGAACAAATTTCGAACAATACCATAAAAGTCTACAAGATACTATTGACAAATTTACACAGAAACCAAAAAGATAACTTGAGACATTTGTAAAGCACTATAGTCTTAACTGAATCAAACAAAATGATTCACAAAAGCAGTTTAAGAAGAATAAAAAATATATAAAGGGTTACTCATTTTGAGGTTCCCTACTTATTTATAAAAAACACAGAAGCTTCAAATTTAATGGGRAATGCTTATTATCGTTCGAAAAAAGCACGCTTTGGTATTTATTTTTTGAAGATTATCTCTTTCAAATGTTGGCTGCGGATACGTCTCAGATATTTCATCCATTGACTCTAGTTTTCGATGACTCGTTGGCACATTTCGACTGGTAATTTGCGAATGACTCGCATAATATTTTGCTTCCAAGCAAACATCGTGAATCTCTTCGGGATGTTTTTCATACCAAATGCGGCAATTTTGCTTGTTTACATACCCATTGAGCTAAAAATGGTGTTCATTGCTGAACAAAATTTTACTCGAAAACGTCATATCTTCTTGGAGGTTTTCAAGAGCAAAGCGATGTAGTTTGGGAAGGTTGAGCGGCTTCAATTCTTGCACAAGCTATATTTTGTATGCTATTGATTTAAAATCGACAAGCCGTTGCATACGTTAGTCCGAATTGCTGCGAATGACGCCAAATCGACTCTCCACGATGTTCGTGTACAGCCTCAGCTACGGCTGCTATTTTTATACTCTCGCAACAAAGTTGCTAAAGAGAGTATTATAGTTTTGTTCACATAACGGTTGTTTGTAAGTCCTAAAACTAAAAGAGTCAGATATAGGGTTATATATACCAAAGTGATTAGGGTGACGAGTGTCTGTCCGTCCGTGCGTCTGTCCGTCTGTCCGTGCAAGCTGTAACTTGAGTAAAAATTGACATATCATGATGAAACTTGGTACACGTATTTCTTGGCTCCATAAGAAGCTTAAGTTCGAAGATGGGTAAAATCGGCCTACTAACACGCCCACAAAATGGCGAAAACCGAAAGCCTATAAAGTGTCATAACTAAGCCATAAATAAAGATATTAAAGTGAAATTTGTCACAGAGGATCGCATTAGGGAGGGCCATATTCGGACGTAATTTTTTTAGAAAAGTGGGTGTGGCCCCGACCCCTACTAACTTTTTTGCAACTATCTCGAAAACTACTATAGCTATGTCAACCAAACTATATGGAGTCGTTTTTTTTAAGACATTTCCATATACAGTTCAAAAATGGAAGAAATCGGATAATAACCACGCCCACCTTCCATACAAAGGTTATGTTGAAAATCACTAAAAGTGCGTTAACCGACCAACAAAACACGTCAGAAAAACTAAGTTGCACGGACGAAATGGCAGAAGGAAGTTGCATCCAGCCTTTTTTTAAAAATTTAAAATGGGCGTGGCGTCGCCCACTTATGGACCAAAAACCATATCTCAGGAAATACTCAACCGATTTCAATGAAATTCGGTATATAATATTTTCTTAACACCCTAATGACATGTACCAAATATGGGTGAAATCGGTTCAAAACCACGCCTGAAATCTCGATTATCCCTTTATCATGCGAGAGTATAAAATGTTCGGTGACACCCGAACTTAGCCCTTCCTTACTTGTTTTTTTTTTTTCACTGCATGCTGAACGTGATTCGGTCGAATATTATCCAATAATGAATGGTAGGTCTCTAGATGGGTAATGGTATTGCGGATAGTACGCTCATTTGGCCGATTATGTTGACCATACTTTGAGTGTATATGAATTTAGTTAGGCAAGGTTAATCGTAAATTATACGTAAGGTAAATTATGTACTGTTGACAAAAAAAATATTTCGGTTTAAAGAAAAAATATATCAAATTCAAAACGTTTGTAAAACTATTGTGCTGGTAACAATATTCAATTAAAACACAATTTCAAAAATTGAAAGTGTACATTCAAATTAGTTACAGTGGAACCCACGGAATAAACAGATTGCCAACGGCCCCATCTTGTTGAACAAATTGAACGCATGAGTCACATGGAACAACTGCAGAAGTCTTGTAGAGGGAGCCTCTTGGTTCAGTTTTAGAAATACACCGTGATTATCACGAAAAAAAGAGAAAAATCTTTCCAGTAATTATGAAGTAGGCGTTCCATCTAATCTATCTAATCTATCTAATTATCGGCTCTGGATGACGTTGGAATCTCAGTCTACGGGCGTTTACCTTTGCGCTGACGCTGATTCTATTAAAGCAATAATCAGGCCACACGCACTTATAGTGTAAAAGTAATGCTGCTAATCTGCGCTTTCGTGTAGGGCTAGATTTGGTTTAAGTTTTCAGTTCCAAAAGTTTGAGTAATAAATAATAAGTAATAAAGTTTGAGTTATAAATTTTTCGCGAACAAATAACTTATACGCTAAAAGATCTCTTTGCTAATGATATTTTGGATTTATTATTTTTAATTTACACAAATGTAGAAATAATATCAAATCTACAAACTACATATATAGAAGAAGCACTTAACAGATTGTTAATTTTGGAGCAGCTCAAAATATAATTATCTCAGTACCTTGGATATATTTGACTCGATAACTTGTTTCGTTTAGTAAGATTAGCAGATGAGCTGTTAATGAAGACAATTTAACTTTGGTTGGAACGTTAAGTTAAAATAAACGCGCAAAACCAAGTTAAATGCTCATCACAAGTACTTTTTGGTAGTACTCTTTTCTGCTTTGATCTGCGAAGGGTTTCCTTCGAAGTTAAAAAAATTAAAATTGTGCTTCTTCTTTGTGTAAACCCACAAAAGCTGTAGATTATTCAGTCTTATACACCTGAGATGATTAGTTTCCATTCATTTGAATAAGTTTGAAGCAATATGAACGGAAAAAGTCTCAGATGACTAATGGCCACTTTTTACGATATACTAAATATGGCTTGCTTTAATTCCTGTATTATTTTTAATCGCAATAGTAGAAACAATGGAGTAAAATTAATAAACAGAAATAATTTTATGATTAATCTTCAATAGCAATTAATAGATATGACCTGAACAACTATTTCGCAATGCATTCTCAAAGTAATGACAGCAGGTATTAACTTCGTGCTCTTTCTGCTACATACGTGCTTATACATATCTTTTGCCATTCAAAAATAATTTAACTTTAAATTATGAAGTAATTTGTTATTTTGCCTTTCTGAATATACATATCCAATTGTATCAAACTTAATTTGCAACGCTTTATTTTATGTATTCATAGTGCATAATAGCCGACAATTTATAGTATTAGTTTTAAATAGAACATAAAATAATTAAAATACATCATATTTTCAAAAGATCAATGTTCTTTTTAATATTATATTATAAGTAGACGTAGTTCTGAATACGAAAATAATATTATATATACTTATATGTATGTATATTAGGATGATTAAAAAAGAATTTGTTCTTTTTCGTTTGGTACTCTGAAAAATAGGTTCCTAGACACCTCTAGGGTAGTCTCTCCAAGAATGAGTTTTTAATTGTAACGGGATGGTCCTCCTACTTACAGTTTTCTATTTTTTATTATTATCAGATAGAAAAATTTTTATCTCGCTTCCGGCTACTTGAAAAAATATTTTGTTCCTTAAATTTTGTAGGAAATTGAATGCTCTACAAAAAAGGTCTGTGCGATTTTTTCGTAAACCCAACCGTTTAAAAGATATTAACAGATAAAATTTGATTATTTTTGGGAAAATTTTTTATTTCTTATGAATTTTATAACTCATTGAACTAAATTATTATGAATGATGAAACTCATAGGTTTTTGGAGAGGCTTTCTGAGAGGTGCCTAGGAACCTATTTTTCAGAGTATCAAACGAAAAAAAATTTTTTTTTTTGATTCACCCTAATGTGCATTGATATTTGACAAGTAATATCTCGTAAACGCTTAGCTTAATCGAAAAATCATAWGAGACCGTTTTTCTAGAGCAGTAAATTTTCTATAAAACTATGAGTTTTATTATTCATAAAGATTTTTTTTCATTCAATTATCAAATTCATAAAAAATAAAAAAAAATCCCAAAAATTATCAAATTTTAACCGTTAATATCTTTTAAACGGTTGGGTTTACGAAAAAATCGCAAARACTTTTTTTGTAGAGCATTCAATTTTCTACAAAATTTAAGGAACAAAATATTTTTTCAAGTAGCCGGAAGCGAGATATAAATTTTTCTATCTGATAATAAAAAAAAGAAAACTTTAAGTAGGAGGACCTTCCCGTTACAATTAAAAACTCATTCTTGGAGAGGCTACCCTAGTGGTGTCTAGGAACCTATTTTTCAAAATACCAAACGAAAAAAAAATATTTTTTTTTTGAATTACCCTAATGTATATCCATACATATATTTTCCAATAACTTCTAAATTATTTTTCTTATATCCTAGGGCGAATTGGCACTGTGGTTGGATGGGGGCGTACTAATGAAGGTGGTGAATTGCCAGCAATCGTTAACCAGGTGAAAGTACCCATAATGTCGATTACAGAATGTCGAAACCAAAAGTATAAAAGTACTAGAATTACATCCAGTATGATTTGTGCTGGAAGGCCTAATATGGATTCATGTCAGGGAGACAGCGGTGGCCCCCTTTTACTTTCAAATGGAATAAAGTATTTTATTGTTGGTGTAGTTTCTTGGGGCGTTGGCTGCGGTAGAGACGGATATCCAGGTGTTTACACCAGAGTTAGTAAATTTATTCCGTGGATAAAATCGAATTTACATGACAGTTGCTTGTGTTCTTGATAAAAAATTGCATATATGTATATAAAAATGTATAACATTTTCAAATATTTAACAAATGTCTACTGGTATATATATACTATTTAATAAAGGTCATCCAATTAATTTAAGTAATTTTTGGTAAAGAACTTCATTGAAAAGCAGGCAATATATTCGGAAAACGCCGTAGATTCAAAACAATTATAAGAGCAAAAAATAGATATGTATGGCTTAACCCTCTAGCTACCATCAGACTCTTATTTTTTATAAAATAGTCGAAAAATAATATTCTTGTATTCAACATATGTATGTATTTTTAAGGGTTGGGAAAAGCTGACTTCTTACACTTCTGGATGCAAAGTTTTTATGCAGTATGACTTTCTAGCTTGGTTTGCTTGGTGATGCAGCGTAACCGTTATAAACATATTTAATGATACCTTACAAGAACAATGGGTTATGAAGTCCAAACTACATATAATAACATTTTGGAAACCAACGAATCGAAGCAAGACGCAAAGAGATTAAAAGTTTTCTTTGAAAAATTATACTTAACGTTAAGTAAAACAAACCAGGTGCTCATGTGAATCAGTACAGAAATCAGAGTTCGCTTGTTGAAATGAATGTATGTGTCGAGTAACTTCTAGTCAGTATACACTCAATAGGGGATATTAAGTTTGCTACAATGTTTGTAACATTCAAAAGAACACATCAGAGACTCTCTAATATATGTATGTTATGATCAGTGTATATTTTCTATATAATCGTACTAGTCTATTAGTTTTTGAGATAGTATCTGAAATTTTGCACCCGACTTGTTCTCCCCAAATATACTGCTTTATTTGTGGAAATGCCGGTATGGTACCACTATAACTTATCCCTGCCATAAAAACTGAACGATCATAATAAAGTGCGGCTATGGAAATCGTTGTCATTTCACGAGATATTTTCAAGAAATTTGGCAGAAATTTTTGGAATCTCAGAAGAAATGATTCAGATCGGATAATATATGCTATATATATGTAGCTGTTATACAACTAAATCAATTAAGTGTTTGGCATTGTCAATCATAGCAGTTTGCTGTCCAAGACTACCCCAAGGTACGTAGTCCAGTTCTTAAGAGAGAGTTGTGTCCCACTTATAGGAGGGAACTTCCATAGAGGAATTTCGTGCTTTCTTGTGAACAAAGGCAGATCCCTCTTTTCCAGATTCATCCCTCAAGCATAATATATATGACTCAAGCAGCTCACGACTTCCGGTCCTAGACTAAGTAAGGCGAGCAAAAGTGCGATAGCGAAGCATACCCTCCACAGGATCGTCTGCTGGGTTTGAGACCCGCCACGTAAAAAACACTACCAATGATAAAGCATAAAAAATACTGCTGTATAAGGGAGCCGCCACCGCCCCGATGACAAAATCGTAATTGGCAACTTTAACGCCAAGGTGGACAAAGATTGTAGGTTTGGCACTACTGTCAGTAAATTCAGCCTCCACGAGGAAACATCCCCAAATGTGTTGAGGCTGATTAAATTCGCCGGAGCCCGAAATATGGTTATCTGTTGCACTAGATTCGAGCATAGAAAAATTCAGCAAGCTACCTGGATGTTTCTAGACCGAAAAGAAACCAAACAGAACAATCATGTTGTGATAGAYGGAAGACACGAGGTGCACATGCTCCGAGATCCTAACCTTGACTCGGRGCACTATCTTGTTGCAGCCAAGATACGCACAGCAAAAAATGCATGTCAACAAACACAACTAAGGTTTGACGTCGAGAAGTTGCAATCACATAGACATCCGAACGATTTTCGACTCAACTTGCGCGCGTGCTCTCTCAGAGGACTCGTCAAACACTCGGTATTGGAGTACTATGGGACGGAATTTCAAGCACATTGCGTATGGTTACCAAAACAATTGGTTTCTGGAAAATGTAAAAGGAAAGCTGGTACGGTGAGAAGTATCGTGTCGCAATGGAGAGAAAAAAGATTGCTTTCCTCGTAACGTTACAATCCACCACACACGTGCGTGATGGAATAGATACAGATAATTGAAGCGAAAGACCGAAATGCGTGAGTACGAAGAGCTTGACCAGCTAGCCGAGAGGGTCGCAGGTTCACGACCGGAGCAAACTCTTATAGAATCTCCGGAGGGGATCTTGTACTAATGCCCAGTGCATACTAAAGGAAACTCATCTCCAACCTGCTTAGTAGCAGTGAAATTATAACGTCAGGCCAGGGCGAACCCGGTGCCTCAATCGATGACGATGGAGCAGACGTTCCATTACCCGGCCACGAAAAAGTTCGAAAAGCAATTACCCGCTTGAAGAACAACATATCACCGGGCCGATGAATTGCCGGCCGAGCTATTCAAAGAAAGCGGCGAAAAATAGATAAGGAAAATGGATATCCCACAATCTGCGCAAAATATCGTGTAATATGACTCCTCAACATTGCATATAAGGTTCTATTGAGACCGACGTACACCACCTTTTCGTCGATTTTAAAGCTACTTTTGACAGCACGAAAAGTGCCGCGATGTCGTTCGAAAGCATCGACTGTCTTTCGTGTGATTTCTTCAATATGCTCTCAGAGAAAATTTTTCGAGCTGCAGAACTAAATAGGGAAGGTACTATCTTCTGTAAGAGTGTACAGCTGCTGAGTAACGTCGTTAGTTCTGCTTTCACCAGAATAGATAGGGYTGTTTGCAAACTAGGGCAAATCGAAATATCTCCTGTCGCACTCGCGACTTGTTTCCCACGTCACTTTTGACAGTCATAACCTCAAAGTCGTAGATAATTTCGTCTATCTTGAAACCGGTATCAACACCAAAAATATTGTCAGCCAAAATCACAGGTCAAAAGAGCCAAACTCTGACAACATCTGATGAGTGGACGTTACTAATTTTTGAGAGAAAGGTTTTGAGAAAAATTAATAGTTCCTTGCGCATTGATCACAGCGAATATGGCATTCAATGGAACAGTGAGTTCAGCGAATTAAAAAGAAACGGCTACGAATGTTGTCCGAATGGACGAAAATAYTACAGCTCTAAAAGTTTTCGAAGCAGTGGAAGCAGAAAAAGAGAACGACCTTCACTTCCCTCGAAAAAACCAAGTGGAGAAGGACCTTGGAATCTCCAAATGGTGTCACATAGTAAAAAGTAAAAAGGATTGGTGCGCTGTTGTTAACTCGACTATAACCGTGATAGCGGTGTCTACGCCGGTAAAGAATATAAATGTTAATAGAAGCCGAAATGACACTCTACTTCGGGGAGTACTACTACAGACTTTCTTGGTAGTTTTAGTCTCGTTTCATTTTTCTCTAATCAGTCCAGAGGTCAAAAGGCTTCTGATCCAGCGTTGCATAACAGGGTCAACAAATATCAATGGATACTATTCAGAATAGATTCCATAGATACATTGTTGAACGGCCAAGAAATGTCCAGGATTACTCCAAAAGCTTATTGCTTATATTCAAGAGCATTATCGAAATTAAATACCAGTGTATAAAGTGCAATCTCTATATGCGTGCTGCGCTTTAGACAAGTTTCTAGAAACGCTGCAGATTAAATGTGCGCGTCCAAAATTTTTTCTTGCGGTTTCAGTAGGGAGGAAATAAAGCCTAATGCCCCAACTATTTTTAATTTGTGTTGTTTCCTGCCTTTGGTATGGAAACTACCATAGCCTCCATATAACTGTTGCGCATGGCTGAACTTCATGCATCCCGTAAAAAACGTTTTTTGTCATGGATAGACAGACATTCTGTAGCAATGCTGGAATGATTCCCATTGCCCATTCTATTTTATTCTCAGTAAAGACGGTGATTTAGGTTTCCTAAGTCCCGCCACCTGGTTGGTATTTTCAACCACAAAAGTTTTTCGAGGATTCTCGCTTTGTTCTGCGCATCAACTTCTTGTAGTCTCTTAAAAGATTTTTATATGCGTTCCAAAAGTCCTCGCTTTAGCCAGTTGAAGCATTCCGTAATTTGCTTCTGCAAGACCAAGCTCCATGTTCCAATAAGGGGCCTTCGTTTTGTGCTTGAGTTACAGCATGCGCAATTACCGCCATTCTCTTGGGAGTGACCAGAAACGATTCTTTTACATATGACTCAAGCAGCTCACGACTTCCGGTCTTTGACCAAGTATCCTCTGGGTAGCCTTAGAACATCCGTTTGGCGAGCTAAAGTGAGAAGTCAAAATATCCCCTACATAGGGTTTTGCGCAGGCTTTGAGACCGCCATGTAAAAAAACCCACCTAAGGAAAAGGAACAACCAGCCTCGGATAAGAGACCCCCCTTTTGATGACGACCATGACAAACGAAATAAGGACTACGAATAGAGGCCATGCACSTGGAATGTCCGGTCCCTTAATTGGGAAGGTGCCGCTGCCCAGCTGGTTGATGTCCTCATGAAAATAAAGGCTGACAGCACCGTCGTCCAAGAAATGCTATGGACGGGACAAGGATAGAGACGAGTAGGTCCTTGTGACATTTACTACAGTGGCCATATAAAGAAGAGAAAGGTTGGWGTGGGAGTCGTGGTGGGACAGAGACTCCGCTCTGAGTACTATCATTCACTCCGGTGAATGAACGTCTAGCCACAAATCGCATCAAAGCGGTTTCAACGGATGAGAAGGGCGATGTGACCAAATATGCTTTTATGAGTGCTTGGAGCGGACTTATGAGAGCTGCCTCCGCCACGATGTCAAAATCGTGCTTGGCGACTTTAACGCCAGGGTGGGCAAAGAATCTATATTTGGCACTACAGTCGGTAAATTCAGCCTCCACGAGGAAACATCATTAAATGGGTTGAGGCTGATCGACTTCGCCGGGGCCCGAAATATGGTTATCTTTAGTACCAGATTCCAGCATAAGAAGATTCATCAAGCAACCTGGCTGTCTCCGGATCGAAAAACCACCAACCAGATTGATTTTGTTGTGATAGACGGAAGACATGTTTCCAGTGTTTTAGATGTGCGTGCGCTCCGAGGTCCTAACACCGACTAGGACCACTATCTTGTTCCAACCAATACCCACACCCGCCTCTGTGCAGCAAAAAACGCACGCCAACATGCACAAGGAAGGATCGACTTCGAGAAGCTGCAATCACAACAGACAGCCGAACAATTTTCTACTCGGCTTGCACTCCTGCTCTCTGAGAGCACTCGTCAACAACTCGGTATAAGGGAACTGTGGGACGGTATTTCAAACTCCTTACGTACAGCTGCAACCGAAACCATTGGTTTTCGGAAAGTTCTAAAGAACAGCTCTTGCGACGTGCAGTGCCGTGTCGCAGCGGAAAACAGGCTGTCTACTTTGGAACGTTACGACCGACCACAAATCGTACGGGATGGGATAGATACCGGGAGAGGAAGAGGGAAGCGAGACGCATTTGCAGACAGAAAAAGAAAGAGGCAGAAATGCTTGAGTACGAAGAGCTTAATAAGCTGGCCGACATTGGTGTTAATAAAAATGCGAGAAATTTTTTGCAATTAACTGAAATAACATTTAATACCGAATTTATGAGTTATATTTTGGCGGCAGGTCTCTCAAAGATGCCACAGGTAGTCTTCAGAGTAGCGCTTCTGACCTTCACTCTTTCGTACTTGGATCACTTTGCYTTTAGGCCAGCAGTTCCGTGGGTTAGTAGGATCAACTATGTACGCTATATCACCTTCTTCGATTGCCTTCACATCTGTAAACCATTGCTTCGCCTGGTTATGGTGGGCAAGTACTCCACTATCCAACGTCTCCAGAAGGCCCTTGCTAGTTGCTGCGATGTTTGCCAGTTACGCCGCAATAAGATGTTCTCGGTAACTGGTTCCGCGATTGGCTTAACTCCACTGGAGCTACCTAACAAGAAGTGGTTAGGGGTGTGTGCTTCTTCCTCTTCGTGGTCGGTGGGTATATAAGTTAATGGCCGAAAGTTAGCCGTCATTTCCGCTTCCATTAAGACTGCGTGAAGGAGTTCATCACTGGGGCGGTTACTTGTCAAGATTTGTTTAAGCGCTTGCTTTACTGACCGAACTAACCGTTCCCATGCTCCGCCCATATGTGGCGAAGCGGGTGGGATAAAACGCCAGATCAAACGCTTACTTCAACTCTTTCTTAGCACCTTTAAAGTTCGTACCATTATCACTCCATATTTCTGCTGGACTATCTCGGCGAGCCATAAAATTGCGTACAGCTAGAATGCAGGAGTCTGTCGAGAGCGAGTATGCGATTTCGAGATGTACTGCTCTGGTTGTTAGGCAGGTAAATAATATTCCGTATCTCTTCTCGGCACTTCCTTTGACCGTAACCAGGAGGGGGCCAAGGTAGTCAACGCCTACGTAGGAGAACGGTCGACTAAATGCTGATGTCCGGACTGCGGGCAAAGAAGCCGTCATAGGTGGCCGAGGTTGAGATATTCTATTTTTACAATGCTGACAAATACGTCGAATCTTGTTAGCCACTGTTCGTAGTTTTATGATCCAATAGAATTGCCTTATCTCGTTCACCACTGTTTCCAAATCTCCATGATGATACTTTACATGGAAGTCGTTAATGATAAGGTACATAACATGATGATTTGAAGGCAATAATACTTGATCTGGCCGCCCTGTTAATTTAAGTCGACCATTTATTCTCAAAACGCCGTGATCATCAAGATAGGGTGATAGCTTCAGAATGTTGCTGGATTTGTCATCTGGCTTTCCGGCTTCTAGAGATGCGATAGAGTCTCCGAACTTGTCGTATTGAGCTTTTCTCCAAAGATAAAATTCCGCTTTACGAAAATCTTCAGTAGTTGGTCCATTACCAACAGGTTGATTATCWCGAATAATGCTTAGCCAGACCCGAACACAATACATTGTCATAGCCGTTGAACGAAGTAGACGGTTCCAAGTTGAGAATCTCAGTGGTTCTGGTACTACCTGATGTTGTTTTGAGATTGGGTGATGAAATCCAGTAAGCTGTGGACGGAGCTCTTCAGTTGCAATGCACTGCAATTCGTCAGACAGAAGCCACTTGTCTGGCGAGAGGGACAAGAATGATGGCCCTCTAAACCATCGACTGTCGTTAGAAAAGTCCCAGTTCACCGTTCCATTTGGTTGCTTCATCGGAAACGTTTTCCTCAGATGGATTAGAGATCGTCAGAGAACCCGCAAACCTCTGTAGTTTGATTGTAAACAGCATAAAACAACGGCCACTCGCTGGGTTTACCATGATATTTGGGTAATTCTATAGCAAGGCTGTTACGAGAAGCAACCTGATCCCGAGTCAGTCGACGACAAGTTGAGAACCAAAAGACAAGCTGTTGACGCGCCCAGCTATGGGAAAAGTTGTATGAGCTGGTTCCGGCAAAACAGTCTCTGGATTAARTGTYGAATTCCGTCGCAACTGCTGTTCAAGTGACTGTATTCGGTTCAATAATGATTGAAGAACYGGTGTTTGAATAGCGGTTTCACCTTGTTGACCCGTTAACATTCCGGTTAGAATACTGTTAGGTAGTGAAGACCCGTTATTTATATTATCGTTTAGAACTGGAGCGGTTGCATTAAATGGCGCCACAAATTGTGGTGGTAGCTGCAGCATTTGGGATGGAAGAAGAGTCTCATCCCTGAACCTGGTTGAGATCCTAGGCATTGAATATTGCCTTTCGTTAAAGTCGTCATCAAAATCCATTACAGCTATGCGATCCAAAAAGCTGTGCTGTTCTCTTAATAAAGCCTCCCTCTGTCTTAAGATTTCGTTTTGCTCTTTTAGCAATTCGGTGCGACGACAAAAGCCGAGTGAACCAGAGGAATTTGAGGAGTGAACAGAACTTATAAGTTGACTTTCTTGTAGATCCCCTTGTTGGGGTGATACCGTATGCACCCGACTCACATTTGGAGGAGCTGCATTTGATACACCTGCGTTCGAACTCTCAGTGTGGGGGAATGCGCCGATTAGCAGTGATAAGTACCACTATTATCCTCCAGGTTGCTCACAATTGGAAAGCTTGTTGAGGTAGTGAGATTGGCGGCTGCAGCACAATTAGGACCCAGGACGAAATTGGCAGGTACAGCAGACGATTCTAAATWATTCGCGCGCGRCATTATAATTTACGTTAAATGTAGTGCGCGATGAGGGTGGAATAAATTTTTTAATATATTAACAAAAATGTGAGAAATTTTTTTCAATTAACGGAAATAACATTTAATACCGAATTTAAGAGTTATTCAATGTAAAATAAAGGTTAAATTAAAAGGTTAAATATATTGTTAAATAAAGCGTTACTTAAAAAATTTAGTCTCAACTGCACCCTCTGAACGTTATCGAYGGTATGATCGTTTTTCCTCTTGTCTACTTCGCTAAATAGACTAATTGCTCCCGGGTTCGAAATTGGCCCAATCAGAATGATCCACGTCAGTTCATGCGTAAGCAAGTAGGACTTAGAAGAATTACTCCCGCTTTGCTTAGTAGACCAATCACAACGCGCCATGTCAGTTCACACGTAAGCAAGTAGGACTTACGAGGATTACGTGAGTCATGCTGCCAGATTGTTCGTAACAATTGGTAATGCTCGAAAATTCTACAAAAATATGCGGTGGCTTCCAGAAGGTTTCAAGACCGGAGCATACTCTTATAGAACCCCCAAGGGTGATCTAGTCACCGATGCCCAGAGCATACTTAATTTATAGAGGGAACACTTCTCCAGCCCGCTGAATGGTAGTGAACGCACAACGTCAGGAGAAGGCGAACGCGATTCCCCAATCGATGACAATGGAGCAGACCATGAAGAAGTTCGAAAAGCAATTACCTGCATGAAGAACAACAAAGCGGCGGGGGCCGATGGATTGCCGTCGAGCTATTCAAACACGAAGCAACTGATAAGGAGCATGCATCAGCTTCTTWAAAAATATAGTCGGACGAAAGCATGCCCAACGATTGGAATTTAAGTATGCTATTCCCAATCCACAAAAAAGGAGACCGCACAAGCTGCGCCAAATATCGTGGTTTTAGCCTCCTCAACATCGCATATAAAGTTCTATAGGGGGTATTGTGTGAAAGATTAAAGCCCACTATCAACAAACTTATTAGAACTTATCCGTGTGACTTTAGACCTGACAAATCAACAACCGGCCAAGCGACCAAATATTCACCCTGCGCCAAATCTTGGAAAAATCGACACACATCACCTCTCCGTCGATTTCAAAGCTGGTTTCGTCAGCACGAAAAGGAGCTGACTTTGTCTGAATTTGGTATCCCTGCAAAACTAATACGCCTGTGTGAGCTGACGTTGACCAACACCAAAAGCTCCGTCAGAATTGGGAAGGACCTCTCCGAGCCGTTTGATACCAAACAAGATTTCAGACAAGGCGATTCCCTATCGTGTGTSTTCTTCAACCTGCTTCTGGAGAAAATAGTTCGAGCTGCAGAACTAAATAGAGAAGGTACCATCTTCTATAAGAGTGTACAGTTGCTGGCGTATGCCGATGATATTGATATCATGAACGAGGGCAAGACGAAATATCTCCTGTTATCAGACAAACAGTCGTCACACTCGCGACTTGGCACTCACGTCACTGTTGACAGTCATAGCTTTGAAGTTGTAGATAACTTCGTCTATCTTGGAACCAGCGTAAACACCACCAACAATGTCAGCCTAGAAATTCACGGCAGGATAACTCTTGCCAACAGGTGCTACTTCGGACTGAGTAGGCAATTGAGAAGTAAAGTCCTCTCTCGACTAACAAAAACCAAACTCTATAAGTCACTCATAATTCTCGTCCCTCTATGTGGTGCAGTGACTTGGACGATGTCAACAACGGATGAGTCGACTTTGCGAGTTTTCGAGAGAAAAGTTCTGCGAAAGATTTTTGGACCTTTGCGCGTTGGCCACCGCGAATATCGCATTCGATGGAACTATGAGCTGTACGAGATATACGACGACATTGACATAGTTCAGCGAATTAAAAGACAGCGACTACGCTGGCTAGGTCATGTTGTCCGGGTGGACGAAAATACTCCAGCTCTGAAAGTATTCGACGCAGTACCCGCCGGGGGAGGCAGAGGAAGAGGAAGACCTCCACTCCGTTGGAAGGACCAAGTGGAGAAGGACATTTCTTCACTTGGAATATTTAATTGCCGTCACGTAGCGAAAAGAAGACGCGTGGTGTGCTCTTTTTAACTCGGCAACCGACAGATCGTCTGTGAAGAAGGACCTTTCATCACTTGGAAGATCTAATTGCCGTCAAGTAGCGAAAAGAAGACGCGTGGCGTGCTCTTGTTAACTGGGCAACCGACAGATCATCTGTTGAAATCGATATAAGAAAAYAGACTTTTTTCACCAATAACGCTGATCTTAACATGTTAATATCAGGGTGCATGTCGTGTAGTTTTGTGGCTTCAGCCCTGCGACTATTGTTTCCAATGAAGTCCTGGAGTAAAGCCGCGTKGTAGCTGCCTATCTCTATATTGAAAAGAAGTTCACAGGGGCGACCTTACATTCGTGGATGTTCATTTGGAGTACACTCGTCGTTTTCAAGCTGTCATTGATGCCCAAGTTGGACCGACCAAATACTAAAAGATAACCATTTGGTTTTTATTTATAATTTCTTTTAAAGATTACTAAGTGCTTGTGGCTGCWTGTACACTAGAGTGGGTCAATTTGTATGGAGCAAAAAAAATGCACCAAGCGGTTATCAAAATCGTAAACTACGATGAATTCTAAGAAAATTTGCCCAAGAA
>NW_017537019.1:267492-274459 GCF_001853355.1 Bactrocera latifrons
AGGTGGGCGTGGTTATTATCCGATTTCGATCATTTTCCAGGTGTCTCTTAAGTAGGCATTGTGTAATATGTATACCAAATTTGAACGAAATCGGTGGGGTGGTTCCAGAAATATGCATATGAACTCATAAGTGGGCAGTGCYACGCCCCCTATAAAAAATTTCTGTACTGTCGAATTTTCTGCTTAAATACAACATCACATACCAAATTTGAGCAAATTAGCTTCGATAGCTACAAAACAAGCAAACAATCGACAGTGGAATAGGAATTGGATTTTTTTTTTACAAAATACAATATACGAAATTTTCTCGTTAAAAACCGGGGGCTCGATTTTCATTTTAGACCCATGGGTTCTTGGGGAAATTTTCTTAGAATTCATCGTAGTTTTCGATTTTGATAACCGCTTTGTCAAGAAAAAAATTGACCCACTCTAATGTACACCTTTATCCCATGAATTTTTAATGTTTTTGTTTTTGTTGGCTTCATTACTTAAGTGAATTACTTTCTAATTTATTGAACTTCACTTAAAAGTGCCCTACATATTGACATAATTTTTTTTCCATTTTCTTCGCAAAATCGAGAATCAAGGGTTGTATGTAGACTTTTTTTCTTGACTGTATAAATTATTTGAATTTAAATATAATATTTAACTTCTTAATATTTAGGGTCGTAATAAAATAAACAATTATTAATTTCAATTTTAAATAAGTTCTTTAAATATGATGGATTAAGAAGCCTAATATATTTTACAAATTGAGTAAGGACAGACGAATATTTCAGAAAATAAGTATGGGCCGCGAAGAATTTCTTATTTATATTGGATTATTATTTAGACCAACAACTGAAGCTTCACGGGGTGCCCGCAACTACGATCTTTTTACTGTTGGCGCCAATTASGGATTCCAAGTGTAGCCAGGTCCTTCTCCACCTGGGTTTCCAACGGAGTGGAAGTTTTGCTCCTCCTTACATTCAGCGGCGGGTACTGCGTCGAATACTTTCAGAGCTGGAGTGTTTTCGTTCATTCTTCACTCGCTGAACTATGTCAGTGTCGTTGCATGTTTCATCGTTACATCGACTGCGGTATTCGCAGTTTCAAATACGCAAAGGCATATAAATCTTTTGCACAGCCCTTATCTTCAAAACTCGTACTACCGACTCATCAGAAGTTGACAAGGTCCATGTCGCTGCATCATGTAGCATAATGGGTATGACTTGTATAATTTGCCCGGCAGCTCGATTTATATTCAACAGGAGTAGCACGATAGGGAGTCGCTTTGACTGAAACCTCAGTTGGCATCGAACAGGAGCTTTTGGTATTAATCAACCAAAGCGGTGATATCAAATTCAGACATAGCGGCATAAAAACAACTAATTTTCATGCTGTCAAAATAAGCTTTGAAATTGACAACGAAGTGGTGTGTGTCGAACCTTTTCCCATGGTTTTTTTTTTTAAATTTGGCGCATGGAGAATATGTGGTCAGTTGTTCATTTGCCAGGCCTGAAGCCACACTGATAAGATTGAACCAGTTTGKTGTCGGTGGGCTTTAATATATATGTATATATATACAGTACGCTCAACAGAACCTTATATGCGATATGAAGGAGGCTACTCCCGTAATATTTGGTGCAGATTGTGGGTTTCCTTTTTTGTGGATTGGGCAAAGCTCACCTATATCCCAATCGTTGAGTATGCTTTCCTCCGACAATGCTCGATATCAGTTCTTCGCTGCCGTAGTTGAATAGCTCGGCCGTCAATTCATCGGCCAAGGCCGCCTTGTTGTCATTAAAAAGGGTAATTTTTATTCGAACCTCATAATAGTCGTGTACTGGACCATTCATTCCATCGTAATCGGTTGGAAAATCGGGTTCGCCATCTCCAGATGGTATACTTTCACTGCTATTTAGTTCATTYACCGGGGTAAATGCCGCTACGAGTCCCACACCAAATTCTCCTTTGTACTCCTTTGTATGGCTATTGTAGTCTCAGTCTCAGTCCTTGTTCCGTCCATCTCACTTCTTGAAATCTTAAAGATCTTTTGATTGTAGCCTACAATTGTGTGCTGTGTTTTTTTATAGGTATTAATCTAGTACAGGAAATGTACGACCCCCATCGAACCTGCATCACAAAATCAGATGGAGTTGGTGTGCTTATTGTGGAACAAAGCTGATCAATGAACAAAAATATTCAGCCATGGGTGAAACTCATTGATTTTTCCTCATTTTTCTCTCAGTATCTCTCCCTGATTATGAAGGTTATTGCATTTTGAAAAGCCGATATCAAAATATACAGGATGCCAGGAATAAGCCTGCCAAAAGTAGCTGACAAAATCAGCGAAGTTTCAAGCAACGACACAAATAATTTTTAATTATGTGAAACTGAAGTTTTATTGCTTTTTCTTGTTATAAATGCAAAAAAATTATTCAAACCTTTAATCATGCAAATTATGGTCTTTTATTACATTGTTATGTTGTATTGTTTATTTGCTTTAGTTTTTTACACTCACGTAACATGTTGCTATAGCAACTTTTCGTTCACCTAACGGCTGTTTTTATCACGTAATAATTAAAATAGGTATGTAGATGATATTATCTTATATTACAGTGAAAAAATTAGTTGAATAGAAGCATATACCTAACAGAAATTCTGACAAACTTTATGCCGAATATTTGAGTTTCATGAGTTATATACATACATACCTGTATATACAAAATTGCTTGGTAAGGTATTTCACAGGCTTGGGTCCTTACAAACTGCAAGAGAGTGAAATGTTCAGCGACACCCGAACTTAGCCGGGGGTGCACATCACAAACAACGTTGACCCGAATTAGCAGACGCCGTTCTCGAACACATGCGATTTATAATTTTTTGGGTTCTATTTTTCAATATTAAATAAAGAGTATTTTTGGTTGTATGTTATTTTTCCTAATTCAAATTTTTTTATGTGCAAAAAATTATTTCAGTAAAAGTTCACCTATTTTTATTTATAAATCTTAACGAAGGATTGTGATACTGTATTTTCTGTGTATGTGATTATGTATTTGCACCAAGATGAGAAATTGACTTCACAACTTTTTTTTTTTTTTGGTACGAATATTTGAATTTTATCCCACTCGGCCAAAATTGTATGTTTTTGTTTTTTAAGACTGTCATACTGTTCGAAAGATGCATACATTTTACCTAAAATAATTCCCAATGGATCTTCGATTGGATTCAAATCCACAATTTTTACGTAAAATTTTTGTGCCTACGTTTGATGAAAAGAGAATTGAAATTTTCCCGGTATTTACAACTAATAATGTATACAAAAAACAGTGTTTCAGTTGAGTGAATTATCTACGGCAGATCATTTGTGTAATTATCCGTATTTTTTGTAACGCCTTAAAAATAAATAAAATTCGTTTCGTTTTGCGTCAGTTCGTAAGCATCAAAATTTATTTGTTTGTGCAAGTTGTGTGCGAATAGTTGAAAGCGGTTTCGTTGCGCTAATTGACGTCAAGGGGTTAAAGATCGCGTTTGTCTTCTTTGCTACATGGATCTGTTTGGATTTACTTTTTAATGAACATTATGACCATACTATTAGGTGGATCACTTATCATCCGTCCGTGCGCGTCTAAATTCCCTTCAATATTTATGAAGACCATCCAGTATTAATACCACATCAACCCTTGGTAACACAAAGCTGGCTTTTTCAGAAATTGATTTATTCCTTCTGAACTTCTTACGCTTAAGGTGAAATTGCAGCAGTATCGGCCAATAAAACCGTCGAAAACTGGGTTCAGAGTCTGGACTTCTGCAAGCATTCCCGTGGTTGCCATACAAAAGAAAGCGAGACATAATGGCATCGAATAGACTTTCACAGGAATATGGAATTTCATTAACATCCCAAACAGTTTTTTATTTTACTTAAAAAACTTTTGTTATTGAAAATTCTTTACATTAATCAATAATCTGGCAACTTTTCTCCTGTACACCTTTATTCGTTCTCTTAGAAATTTGTTTGATTATATACAGGGTGGCTGATGAAAGCCGCTACCAAAAAAAAATTAAATAACTTTTTTTCTATTTAATGAATCTGGTTAATTTTTATTTTATTTTGCAGATTGACTTTTACATTTAACAAAAATGGATAACTGGGACACTGAAACAAGAATTTGGATTGTCCGACGCTATCACGCACTGGAGTCCGTAGTTTCGGTTCAAAGAGAGTATAGGCGCACGTTTGGCGGCAATCCTCCGAGCAGATTGACCATAATGAGACTTTTAAACAATTTTGCCGAGCATATGACAGAACAGAACAGAAGACCAACCATGTATAGCTGCCGCCATACAAAACAATCCACGTGTTTCGAAGCTTATCTGTTCAAATGGGTGTAAGCAGACAGTCATTACAGTCAATTATGCACAAAGATTTGGACTTATTCCGATATAAAATTCAAATGGCCAACAAACTGAATGCTGCAGGCTTGCCGATTCGCTTGGAATTTTTCCAGAAGATGCTTCAAACGATGGAAGAGGATGGAAACATGTTGAACTGTCTTTTCATGTCTGACGAGGCCCATTTCGATTTAAAAGGCAACATAAACACACACAATTGTCGAATATGGAGTGTTTCCAACCCACAGATACTCCATGAGACGGAATTGCATCCACTCGTGTCACAGTGTTGTATGCAGTTTCATCACGCTGCATTGTCGGGCCTTACTTCTGCGAAGAAAACGGTCACACCGTTACGGTTACTGAAGGCTGTTACTTGAGCATGTGGAGAGAGTTTTTCTATCCAGAATTACGCCAAATGAGAATTGCTTTCAACTCTGTGTGGTTTCAGCGAGATGGAGCTGCACCACATAGCCCAACCTGTTATGACAGAATTGCGACGAAAATTTCCCAATAAGCTGATATCCAGAAACTTTTATTGTGGGGTTATTGCAAACAKGAAGTCTACAAAGCAAAACCAACAAATTTGAATGAACTAAGGCAATCCATTCGAGAAACAATTRCGGCTATTCCTGTCTCAACTCCCCACGCAGTAATGAACAACTTTTTGGTAAGATGCCGCACATGCATCAACGAGCAGGGGGGGACATTTAAATTCCATTATTTTTAAAACTGATTAAGCTATATTTAATAAAATTGAACGAGCTTTAACATGAATAAAAGAAAAATGAATTCCATACACTGAAAAAAAATTATTTGAGTTTGTTAATGTAGCAAAGTGATTTAAAAATTTAATTTTATTTAAAACTTTGTGGTGAAATTATCTGAAATAAGTGATTTGTTAAGATAAGTTTCACTTTCAAATTGAACTTTAAAGCAATTTAAATTTCCTTAAATTGTGTGTTGGATAATTTGAATTTATTCCGCCGAGTCATTTTCAATTTGTTTTTATGCTACATTTTTAAATACATATGAGCTTTCAATCTATACAGACGTGTCCTGATGCGCTCCGTGAAATCTGTCTACAAATAAAATAAAAAATAAAACGAAATATACAACTACCTTAAAAGTCAAAATCAAAACATAAAAAATACAAAAAAAAAATTATTTACAAAAAAAAAAATAAACATAACAAAATAACAAATCATAAATAAGAAATAAAAAAAATCATAGAACTTAAAACATAGAGAAAGTGTAAATTGAATTCTGTATGATGGTTCGATTGGTCGGCTAACAGAACTTATAAGCTTGTGATACGGAATTTCACCATTCTCACTGCTATTTAGCAGAATTGAGCACGCTCTCTGGCTCAAACGACTGAATTCATGCGAGAATGAATAAAGAGAAATATTAGGTTGTCCAAAAAGTCTTGCGGTATTTTCGCTAGTTGGGGCTGAGAGCGCGTAGTTCTAGTTTTATTCGTCGCATCGGGTCATTCTATACCTTTTTGATAAGCTGATTTCACGTTTGATTGATTGTCGTTTCCTTTAAGTCGTTCGTGAGTTATAGCGTCGCAAACATGGAGCAAAATAAAGAGAAAATACGCATATTTTACAGTACTATTACGATAAAGGCAAAAATGCATCTCAAGCCGCCAATAAAATTTCTGCAGTTTATGGACCCGATACAGTTTCTATTTCCACCGCACAACGATGGTTTCTACGTTTTCGTTCTGGTGTAGAGGTGGTCGAAGATGCGCCACGCTCCGGAAGGCCTGTCGTTGAAAATTGCGATAAAATCGCTGAATTGGTCAAAAGAGACCGGCATAGTAGTAGCCGTAGCATCGGTCAAGAGCTGGGCATGAGTCATCAAGCCGTTATAAAATAAATAAAAAAAATAAATAAAAAATACCGCAAGACTTTCTTTTACTTTGAAGAAAAATATACAAAGTAACACAAAGAATGTAAAGAAGCATTTTCTGAGTTACATATGCATGCTTATATTGTACTATATGAACAATTTTTTATATTTTTATAAAAATTTTAATTTTTTTACAAAATCTTGAAAAATTAGGTAAAAATAATTTTAATTTTATTTCTCTTTTTTTTTAATTTTTAAATAAATTACCATTTCAAACAAATTATATTTATTTCCACTCTTACAAAGTGAAGGTGTGCCAAATGAACTTCATTTCTTCAACGAAAATTGATGACCTTCATGAAATATGCATATTCGCATTATTTCTATATCGTTTTCATATTCGTAGCAATAGAATTTCTATGGCATACATACATACATATATTATTTTTTTGGCACATTTGTCTGTATATTTACGAAAGCAAATGCGGGACACACACATATGTATGTACATACATTCATAATAACAAGTGCCTCACGCATCGTTGGCATCTCCGTTGTCATGATCAACCAGTGGTCGGAGCTGACGGTAGAAAATCCAAGCTATGCCGAAATAAATATAGTTTAAAAAAACTAAAAAAACACGCTTTTAAAGCATATCAAACTAAAAAGTGAAAAATAATTCTTTGYATAAACTAACAATAATAATGAAGGAAAAATTCTTGGATTATTGTGA
>NW_017537020.1:0-22089 GCF_001853355.1 Bactrocera latifrons
GGACTAATCATACTAGAAAAGTGGTTTTTAGCAGTTACCATTCTATTACACTTCATTCGGTATTAAAGAAGAGAAAGCTACTTAGCGGTTAACTTTACGGCTACTTATATTCAAACCGCTTTCACAGCTGTTTCTCTGAACAGTTTTGCTGCTTTGCTTTGAAAATAGTTAATTTCAAGCCTGAATGCTTAGCCTTAGTTTCAAGAGAGCATCCCAACGAGTGGCATTCGCGTAGAGGCGGTAAAAGGGAATCGACGCTCAACCAGTTATTTCCTTTCCATTTAATATTTTTATAACTTCTAACTACGTTTCGGACTATTGTGAGAATTAAAAGCTATATGAATGCACATAATACACTGGAAGAAATTTCACAATTGAGCAACATTTAAGGTAATCGACAATATTGTCATTTTCTAAATTATTTATCTGAAATTTGGTACTTGTCCTCAAAAAGCATTTGCATATGCTTAATGACGATATTCAATGTTAAAAGCAAATTTATATATCTTTTCAATTTTTCTTTACACCTTTATTTCCTTTGCGATCGTACTGTCCTATTCCAAACATCATTAATTGTACATGGCCGATATTTACCAAATTTATTGATTGTTGAAAAACCATAAAGTATAAATCAAACAAAATGAATAAAAAGTATTTAAAAAAACAACACGAAAGCGTGTTAAACCTAAGGTGACGTAAATAATCCTAAACATCCTGTCCGGTCGAGTCGGTCGACTCGAAATCCTCCTTCTCTAGCAAAAGTTTCTGAACGGCTCGTTTCATGTATCCTCTAGCTGTTCTCAACGTGACACTGTGGATCACACCATCAGCTCCAGGTTGTACTGTTGTCACTCGACCCAGACAGCCTTATATTCTTCGTGCGCCGAAGCCATTTGTTTCGTCTCTGCAGAATGGTTAGATACTCCTCACTCCATCGCTCTCAAAATACCAGGTGCATTTGAAGAATCCATTG
This sequence comes from Bactrocera latifrons, assembly GCF_001853355.1. Taxonomy (NCBI): domain Eukaryota; kingdom Metazoa; phylum Arthropoda; class Insecta; order Diptera; family Tephritidae; genus Bactrocera; species Bactrocera latifrons. Next base: position 974 of record NW_017537020.1, read on the forward strand.
CTATTGCTTCAGTCAGTTGCTAGGGATATGTCTAATATCTGGTTCGGGGACCGGCAGTAGTGGAGACCCATTCAGGAAATCACCAGGTGTTAACGCAAGTTTCTCCTCAGCATTGTCGCAGAGTGGTGTAAAAGGAGAGTAGTTAAGCCAGGCTTCTATTCTTATAGCCAGCGTCTGCAGCTGACTATACCACATGGCATGCGCACCTACGCAGCGTACTAAATGGCGCTTAACGGATTTCACTGCAAACTCCCAAAAGCATTCTTGCGCTGGGTGTAATGAAATGCCAATGTGTGCCCGAATTTGCTAACGATCGCTGATTATTCTCACCCTGCCATGCTGCGTGATCTTCCTTCATACAATCTTCCCACCAACAAATGCTGTCGGCTGAAGAAACGAGTGAAGGCATCTAGAAAGGCTTGTTACGATAAGTCATCTACTACCTCAATGTGTTCAGCCTTGGTGACCATACAAACGAAAACTGCGAGATACGTTTTGATAGGCGTTCGAGAGCATTTCGTTCCGATTCGTAGTGTAAAAGTTCCACAGTAATCGACACCACATGAAATTAACTCTCTAATTCTCGGCCCGGGTAAGAAAGCCAGGATTCAGGACTCCACCTCTGTGACGCCGATACACCACACAGTTAAGGAAGAAACCCTTGACTGCTTGCCTGGAACTCAGCATCCGGAAGCGGCGACGAAGAGTATGCAACATAAGTTACGCTCCTCCGTGCAGAGTTGATTTTGGCAAAATAATAGTGAATCGTTGATCATGTCCTAGTTCGGCCTTATAAATGTGTTCTCCAACACGTAGGTTTCGGTTCTTGTCTATAAATGGATTTAAAGGAATTATTCGACCAAAAGATGCCAAACCTGAACTAGACTTCAATTGTCGGAATTCGTCTGGTCTAAACGGATTATAGTGTATAGTTCGTCGTCCAGTTCCTGAGCACTGATAACCGGTTGGCGAAGGTGTCGACGGTTTCTTAACCAACGTAGAATAATGGCCGCCGTGCCTAACAATCGATCGATATTACTGAACCGTTCAGTTAACAGAATGGGCATGCCCATTTGGACGACGAGTATATAACGAATGTGACACGACTGCAATCAATTTGTTCGTATTTCGAGTTTCATTGAGTAAGATATCTGACTCATCCTCGCTGAGAGGAACATCACTGCTGTCCAAATAGATTATCTCTACCTCCTTAAGTCCATGCCACCAAAGTGGATGAACTAATATCACGCCAGATGTGATGCTTTTACTGGCACAAGCAGATGGGTTATGAGCAGAACGAATGTGATGCTACCGCATGGGGGATGTCAGCTCCTGTATTCTACGAACACGATTTGATCAGCCAACACAATACGATAGCTGAGTCCGACCATAGATAGTACGGAACGGCAACTAGTCCCAAATATTTCCGCACGTTCTTGAATGTTTCGGCAAGAAGTAGCGCTGCCGCAAGTTCCAGGCGTGGGAGCCTTGAGTGGTGCTACTCTGGTACGTGCCGTCATAAGAGTGAAACGTACAGAACCGTCTTTGTGCAACGTCTTCGCATAAATCACCGCTGGATACGCGGGTGAGCTTGCATCGCAAAACCAGTGAAATGATGCTTCAACGCGTGGAATCATGTCCGTCCACCGCTCGATACGACTTTGATTAAGCTCTGGGAGCCGTGACCGATACTTCAGCCATTCGCGGCAAAAATCGTCAGGTAATGGTGAGTCCCAAGATAGACCGGCAGACAATAGTCAATGAATGAATACTTTCCCGGTTACGATAACAGGTGATAACAATCCAATAGGATCAACATCGCGGAGTACACGGAGCTTCGGGGTATCTCTTCTCTTTGACGTAGCTCGGAGCAAAAGAATGACTTATCTGACAGTGCATCCCATCTTAAACCCAAAACAGAAGTCTCCCCAGGATGGAAGATATAGCTGAAAAGAGAAGGCTTATTAGATAAACTCCCTATCACCTGACTATCGTTCGAGTTCCATTTACGGTGAACTTCTCCGCAGATCAAATGGCGGCCACGGTTTTAACCAGCTTCACTGCATCGATAACGCTTTCACAACTTGTTAAGAAGTCATCAACATAAAACGAACTTAATATCGCAGTTCGAGCATGAGCCCCTTTTTGTATGTCAAGAACCATCGGAATTGTTATAAGCACATTGTTCTAGGGTTCATTTCACATTGTAAGTATTGCATGCTGTGATAGTCTTCAGGCGAGATACTGGGATATCGTCTGCAGGAGACTCATGCCATACAATTCGTTGATAGTCGCGATGTCTAGGTGCCACCAACACTTGCATGAATATCTTCTCTAAGTCCGCAGTTATCGCCAAAAGTATACTACTATACTACCAAAGTATACTACTACTCAAAGAATCCTGAAGCGTCGGACCTACCTGTTGAACATCGTGCAGTGAGATTCCAGTGCTGATTGGTAACGAAGAGTTGAACACTAGGCGGAACTTTGCTTTGCCATTGGTGTGATTGTAAAGTGGTTGTACTGTCTACTCCCTCATAAATGAAATGTAATTTTGTCTAAGGACTGGACCCACAAACATACGACACTCTAGTTTATGAAATTGCTGTAATTCCATTGTGTACGAGTCACCCAGTTCCGTTACCTTTCGCTGTAAGGGTAACTGTAACATATAATGGCCGTCTGGGGTACGGCTATGAGTGGTATCGGAAATTAGCTCACACGCGTTCTCTATCAGATCGTCAACCACCGCTATTTCCTCCATTTGACAGAACTTGTACACCAGTTCCGCCAACCAGTCCTGCCTGTCTGGCGAAGTGATGAGTGTGAGCAATGATTCCTTTGCAGGAAAGGTCACTGTTGCTTGACCAACCACCACTCTTCCGAAGTGGGTACTTTAGGCAAAAGGTTCGTCTGGTTTATCACAGATGACTTCACCTCAGTGTGACCAGATCTAAAGAAGTGTTGCAGCTAAATCAGCATTAAAATAATGCTAAAAAATGCTAAACAAAAAATATTAAAATTCCAAAAAATAATGCTAAATATAAAAACGTTTTTTACATAAAATGATCACTATAAAGCCTTAATTTTTTAAAAATTTTGTATTCAATGTTTCTTTAGAAATTGTTATTTCATTAGAATAAAACAATGTCATGTAGTACTTCAACCATGTATTGTTGAGCCATGGCAAACAACAAAAAAAAACTATTTATTTAATAAAAAAGAATCGTAAAGTCTTAGAAACATAAAAGAAAAAGTGATCATTCAATTCAATATCATATTGGTTTGTACATACATACATACGTATATATATATTTATATAAAAAAACATAACATAAACATTTAAATCGTTATTTAATGGCATTTCAGTACATTGTTAAATATTTTAATTATAAACTAAATACATTATCAAATGAATATTGTTCCTCAACTTCCGAAGAGTCGGTCGAAATATCATTATCATACATGTTTTTATCACATAACCTTTTCAAACCGCATCTAATGTAAAGAAGTGAATTCATAGTGTTCAATATCATTCTATTTCTAATTTTTGTTTTTATAAGGTTCATGCCACTGAAAACTCTTTCAACTTCGGCGTAACTAAATGGTAAAACTAGAAACTTCATAACAAAAGAAGACAATTCTTGGAACGAGTTTTCATTTAAAGCATTTTTATATTCGTATACACTTATCAAGAAATCAATTGTTGGGTTTTTGTTTGCCCATTCATATGTACTTAGCTTTTGCCATTGCTTTTCTAAAATAGTAATTTCGTCCACTGTGAAATCTTCCATTTGTTGTTCAAAATGTTCATGCAATTTAAATTTTTTCGTTTTTAAAGATTTAGAAAATTTGCTGGCAATCGTTGTCTAAGCTGATATATTAACTGAGCTATAAACTTTCGGTAACTCTTATTTTATTTTCTTCTTCATAATTGATTACATCTTTCTTTGATTTTAAAAATTCTTCAAAGTTGTAAATAAAGTATGGTGTTGGAACAAACAATCTTCTAAGCGCGAATTAAACGGATCAAAAGTGTCAGATTTTAAAACAATTTGATAGGAAAGGTCTTTCGAAAGAACATGTAGTTCTGATAGCAACAGAGTAGGTCAGCATTATTACTTTCAAACATTTTATTTACTTTTTGTACATCTGACAGCAAAGGTTTCAAAAACTTCAGATATAATAAATTTTTGTCAGTGTACAATTTTTTTAATATATTGGCTTAATGACACGATTCTACCGTTGCGGCAATTTCAAAATGAGTTTTCAACTCTAGCCATTGACTTTCTATACGATTTACAGCTGATTCAATTGACAACCATCTAGTGTAACAAGCTCTTACCAATTTTTATGGTTGCATGCCCTCATTGATCGCAGCGTAAATGCTTTTATAATGTTTGTGTCTCAAAGTTGATTTGGAAAACCAATTGTAAGTTTCTGACACCAAATACTGAATTTCATCAGGTAGCATTTTGGATGCTGAAGACACTGAAAGCTGAATGGAAGGACAGATACAGGGAACTAGTATTATGTTTTTATCTTTTTCACGTAGTTTTGCTATCACTCCACGGTTAACTCCAGTCATTACTCTGGCATCAACGGTTCCTAAGCGCACCATGTTTTGAATTTTTAGATTAAAATCCTTAATAACTTTAAAAATGGCTTTGCATATTCCATTGGCTGACGTGTCATCAAGTGCACTTAGGTTTAAAAATGTGTTTACAATTTGTTTGGCAGACTTACTGTAATAACGTATTACTATACCCAAATATTTATCAATAGTTATGTCTGTAGATTCGTCTATAATCAGATTGAAAAAGTTGTCACTAATATCTTCAGCCAATAGGTTTTGAAAATGGGGAGCCAAAACTGACTTAATGAGGGCAGTACACTTTGTTCGACCCAATGTCATGCCAAATGATCGGCTGACCTTATCGTAGTGTGTACCGCTACATATAAAGCTTCTAATAATTCTGCTGCTTTTACTTTGGAATTGCTGTTTAGTGGGTGAAAATCGAGTGTATTTTGATTGTTTTTTGTGAAACGCGATGCTGCTGCTAAATGCTTAGAAGTTTTTCCATAAGTAAGAAGTGTGCTTAGTTTTGGTTTTAAAGTACAATGGCAGTATTTACACTTTACCTCCTGATCATTTAGCTCGACAATCCACTTGCATAGTTTCGGATCATTAAACCAGCTTTTTCTGGTTCTTTGGGTATATTTTCTGCAATATTTACGAGTATATGATTTTTAGTACATTTTTAACGCACGGAGTAAGTATTTATTTACTTCTTACTGGTGCTGGGCCAGCACGTCTTTTCTTCGGAGTCACTGCTAACTACGTCAATATTTTAATAATTTAGGTTACTTCTTTTAACATACCTATAAAAATCATTATGATTACTTAAATTTACACATAATTTCATTTTTTAGTTAACTACCAACATTTCCTTTATTTATGTTAAACAAATTGCTATATTTTGTTTTATTAGAGATGAATGAAAACACAGCTGTGATGCCAGATTTTATTTTTTAATCACTACGCAAATGATTGCCATGGTTATATGTATAAATGTGCAGTCAACTAAAAATTATCAGATTTTATTTATACAAAAAGTAATAAAACATTTGAAATTTTTTGGATAGAATAATGCTAAAAAATACTAAACTAATAATCGCAAAAAGCTAAGAMAAATGCTAAATGCTAAATGAAAATTTTGCGTCTAAATACAAACAAAAAAAAAACGAAATTTAGCTGCAGAAATGCTAAAATGGTCACACTGATCGCTACAGTTATAGTTTTTTGCCTTACACGCACCTACAAAGCAGAGTAGAGCACATACTTTTACCGGAAAACTTAAAACATAGAGAAGGTGCAGGTTCGATGTCGAACATTTTATAAGATTGTAGTAGGGAATTCACCACAAAACCACAGATTTCACGATGTGAAATGTTAACATTTTTAACAGTTCTCTCACATACTCAAACAGAGAATATGAAGAGAAATAAATATATGCATTTTCGGCCTATAATGACATGCCATATATGCCCAAACAGAGAATATTGAAAGTCACGATGTGAAAGTAGGTTCGAATCTCAATAGAATTTATTTTTAATTCCTGCCTTTGACATCGTATACTATACTAATAAATATTTTTGTTACTAATAGAAATTAAATATTTATTAGTATAGTATATCCATACATCATCTATTTTACCTTGTGTATCTGCACATACTCATATGAATGTATGTATACGCATGTGCGCGTTCAGAAATTATATTTGTATACATTGCCGAACAAATAATGCACAAGCATACAAACATACATATGCGTTCACATATGAATATGTCACCAACAATAATTGAAACATTGTTCTACGAAAACAACAATCGTCTCAGCATAAGCATCACAAGTCAATTGGCAGCAGATGCGTTAACATATAATGTATGTGAAGTGAAATGAAAGTGACGTGTTTTCTGGTACGCCGCTTATGGCACCAACTACTAGTGGAAATACCCCAAAAGTATTTTCCAAGTGCGCGAAAAACACAGTACCAAACCATACAAGTCAAGTCACAGAACTGAGAAGGTGCTCTAGTGAAAAAAGAATTAAGTGATAAAATATATTTTAAATAACTATTGTTTTCTTCTGCGAAGGTACACAGAAAAGAGAATTCGCAAAGAGCGCATATTCTCTCTCTCCCTTCCACAAAAAGGAACACATCCCACAACCCACGTTCCACACCTAAAGAAATTACCGAGCGATTTATTCCTGAGGAATTTCTGTGATCACCAGTACTAAAGGATTGCTGCAGGCGTAGCTGAGAAATGTCAGCTAAAGCCAAACAGGCAAATACCTTTACTGGTAATAAGGAGGATGGTAGCCCATTCACACGGAGCAACAAGCCCATTCACACGGAGCAACAAGACTAGACTCCCCGATCGCCGGACCGTCAGCCAACAATGCCCTTATTGCAGAGTATTAAAATTACTAAACCATCTGCCTGCGGGGTGACTCCTGTTGACAATGGTTTAGCTTCGACTAACGACCCCAGCGTAGTCAACACGTCTTCAGCAAACAAAATCAATAGCAGTGATTTTATGGTAACAATGAGCGAAGGAGAGAACGCGCTCTCCGCTCTGGGAGTGCTAATAGATGAGCTAATCTCCCTCACGCACAGCCAGAAGCAAAGACATGTCAACCAGCACATGCGAAATTTAAAAGACCAAATAGCGCAACTGCAAAAGCAAGCAACAAAAGAAGCTAGAGAGGCGGTATCTCTCCCGATTACGCAGCCGAAAAGAGGCCGCGCAAAGTGCTCGGAAGAACCAATAGCAGAGGAGCAGACTCAACAGCAAACGAAACGAACATGTTTTAATTGGCCAAAAACCCGGGCGACAACAAATCTGATTGGTCAGTTTAAACGATCAATTAAGATGAAGGACAGTGTCAATACAAACAATTTAGAAGGCACTATCAAGTCGCTACCAGCAACTCAGTTGGGCACGCAAGCATCACAAGATTAATACTGACTCTAATCTGAACGCATTCGGTAACATGGTAACCAAAATACGCAAAACACAAGGCGGAGAAATGTTGCTTCAACTAAGTGGTACAGTGATACCAACCAACTCGCACGAAAATATGAAGAAATGCCTTGATGACCAAGCAAACGTTAAATTGTTGACCCAGGCGATCCTACTTGAGTGTAAAGACTTGGATGAAGTCACCAGTAAGGAATAGGTTCTCCATGTTCTGCAAAAAGAGCTGGGAGACAAGGAGTTGAGATCTCAGCAATTAAGAGCATAAGAAAGGCTTACGGAGACACTTAAACTGCGCTCATAAAACTCCCGGTTGAAGCAGCTAGACAGCTACTACAAAGTATAAAGCTGAAAGTCGGGTGGGTAATCTGCCGTATCCGGGAACATAGACAGCCGCAGCGATGCTTCAGGTGTCTTGACAATGGACACACAGCGAAAGTGTGCACAAACGAGGATAGGTCTAGGATGTGCAGAAGATGTGGCGAAGGTGAACATCAGGCCAAGGACTGCACCAATAAACCGAAATGTCTAATCTGCCTGAAGTCAGGATCCAAAGAAACTGAGCATTTCACTGGAAGCGTCAGGTGTCCGGTATATAAGAAGGCAAGTAGACATAAACAGGTCGTATGAGATTTTTACAACTCAACCTTAACCATTGTCAAGCGGCACAGGACCTGCTAAAACAGACGATCGCTGAAAAGCAGATCGACTTGGCATTACTCAGCGAACCATACAAAACCGGGCGGAGTGTAAATTGGTTATGTGACATCAAAAATAAGGTGGCGGTATGGAAATGTAACCCTAGCTTCCCTCAACTGGAGTCATGCTCTTTCAACGGATTTGTTCGAGCTAAAGTTAGCGACATACATATTTACAGTTACTACTTACCCCCCAGCAACAATTATGAAGAATTTAAGAATAATATCGACAGCATTGTGACCGAGGCCCAAGGTAGAACTAAATTGGTAATAGCTGGCCATTTTAATGCCAGGGCTATGGAAGGGGGATGCAAAAGAACTAATAGTAGGGGAAAAGCTTTACTAGAAGCTTTTGCTTGCCTTGATCTTGAGCTACTCAACTCAAGTAACCAATGCACGTTCAACAAAGCCGGCCGACAATCAGTGATAGATCTTACTTTCGTAAACTCAAGCCTAGTTCGTAGATCGCAATCGCACGGCTGTCCGCAAACACGGCTCCTTTTGCAGACCCTAACAAGAAGTTCATTGCGACCCAGACATCTTCGAAGAAGCCTTTGGACCCGCCACCCTGCCTGACAACTTGCGGTCGGTTAACCAGGCGACTTCATTGATTATGAGCCGCATTAAGAGTGCATGCGACATATCAATGTCGAAGCTTCCACGGTGCAATCATCATCCTCCCGTTTACTGGTGGAACGACTCAATTGCTAAACTGCGAAAAGAATGCCAAARAGTAAGACGCTTATACCAAAGGTCTCGTGGTACCTACGAATACAACTCTCTACAAGCAAGTTTCAAGGCCAAGAGAAAGCTCCTGAAACAGGCTATCAAAAAGAGTAAACAGGAATGTTTTTTCAAACTCTGTGACGATGCTGAAAACAATGTCTGGGGGCTCGCATACTAGACCGTGATGGGGAAACTACGCATTCAAGGTCAAATGCCAACTTCCGCTACAACCCTTGACAGAATTGTTTCAGTCCTTTTCCCGACCCGACCCCAACTACCTCSAGAKATCGCGGTGGTGCAACAAAGAGAGTTGATACAGGAAGTAACGAACGAAGAAATTATAGAGGCATGCGACCGGCTCGACCCATGCAAAGCCTCAGGACCAGATGACATCCCATATATAGCGCTTAAAACCGCGATTGTTAGGAACATAGACCCATTTAAAGCACTTTTCAATTTATGCATACAGGATGGCTATTTCCCAACAATTTGGAAGAGGCAACACCTAATATTGCTGCCAAAACCTAACAAACCTCTGACAGACCCGTCCCACTACCGACCACTCTGCATGTTGGACTCAGCGGGGAAAATTCTTGAGCGGATCATTTATCAACGCTTAAGTAAGGCCATTGACGACGCCGGCSGTTTATCCCCAAACCAATTTGGATTTAGGAAGGCAAGATCAACAATCTCAGCGGTGACCCTAGTGAAGACACTGGCAGAAAATGTCATTAGGGGAAAAGTTGGAAAGGTGGCACCATCAAATACTGTATGGTTGCAACCCTCGATGTCAAAAATGCCTTCAACACGGCATCATGGCCAAGTATACTAAGAGCGTTGAAAAACTTTACTGTACCGACATATCTCCCCAACCTGATAGTCAGTTACTTCAACGATAGGACCCTATGCTATAACACAAATCAGGGCTACAAAAAATACAAAATACACAATCATTGACGCAAGGATATCCTTTAAGGAACACCTGAAGTACACATGCGAAAAGGCTACTAAAGTGGGCACAGCCTTGACCCGGTTAATGCTAAATACCCGCGGACCAAAGCAAATTAGAAGACGACTTTTAGCTCGTGTATTAAAGTCAGTCGCGCTGTACGGCGTCCAGATTTGGGAAAAAGCTCTCGAAACAAAATCTTATCGCCGTGGCCTTTTTTTTATATATGCCACTTGCGCGCTGAGAGTATGCTCTGCGTTCCGCACAGTATCGGAAGACGGTGAATCACTGGCAAAAACGCTGGCACGAAAGCGAAAATGGGCGGTGGACATTCCGACTGATCCCCAACGTTGAAACATGGCTGAACAGACAAATACTCACAGGACATGGCTGCTTCAAAGCATATTTGAAACGCTTCGGACACGAAAATAACGACACATGCGATTATTGCGGAGGCGATACCATCGAAAATGCATAACACACATTCTTCTATTGTCCGAAATATAAACATGAGAGGCATCACTTAAAAAATGCGTTCGGTGTAGACCCAACTCCTGATAACTTGGTAAAAAAAATTATTGAATCAGTAGAGAAGTGGAAAACTGCTTGCGAAGTGGCAGCCACGGTTATGAAATCCCAACGTGCTAGCGAACAGCGGCGGAGAAGAGAGCTGTTAATGTAACGAACAACCACGACCCAAACAMACTAACATTGACGTGACGGGAAGGGTTGGTGTCGAACAATGTACAAGGGGGGTTATCAGACCAACAGAGGTGGGGCCAAGTAAATGCAACGTGTAACTGAATGTATTTGGACCATCACGAACACATGAGTGTCACTCAACCATCCTCCTGACGTAATACTTGACGGTAGTACCGGGGGGAACGGAACAGGACGGTAGGAGGTTTAGTTCGGATTAAAGTTCCACACTGACATGGGGTCCAGGCTTTTGATGCTTCCTCCTCGTAAAAAAAAAACAAATTAGCAGCCAAATTGGCGAAAACAAATATAGTAAATTTTACAACAAAAACGATTTCATTCATAAGCGCAGACGCAAATTCCACAAGCGACCTCGCTTCATTCATAAAAACAGATACCGTAACATCTCCCCGAGGATGCCTTTGCCAACAAGCGTCTTTTCGCGACGATGGCAAAACCTAAAAATCATCAAGTGAACATCTTTCTGGTGTTTGTTCTAAGTGAGAAAAGTGGCAACATAGCTGTTGTCGATTTACAATATTTGTCAATTCTAAAATATTTTTCCGTGGCTCGCAAAAATCAGCGTCGATATGTATGCACGCTCATACAAAAACATACGTATATGTATACGCTAGCTTGTGGGCCAAGCTGTTCGAGCAGCAAGGAAAGCGATAACAATCGCCGATCGTTTGTTAGTTTCTTTCGGCACAGCTCGGAATTTCTCAACGTTGTGATGAGTCTTTGACAATACGAGAGCTTCGGCCATTGGCTGACCGTGGCAACGGAGATGCGAAAGATGCGTGCGGCACTTGTTATTATGAATGTATGTACATATGTATGCGGCTCGCATTTGCTTTCGTAGACATACAGACAAATGTGCCAAAGAAATAATATACATATGTATGCCATAGAAATTCTATTGCTACAAATATGGAAATGATAACGAAATARTGCGAATATGCATATTTCGTGAAGGTCATCAATTTTCTTTGAAGAAATGAAGTCCATTTTGAATAACTTCACTTTGTCATAGTCGAAATAAATATAATTTATTTGAAATAATTTAAAAAGTAAAAAATAAAATAAAATTATTATTTTTTATAAAATAATATATATATTTATATATTTTTTATAAAATTATTTTTTATTTAATTTTTCGCGATTTTGTAAAAAGATTAACATATTTATCAYTTATCTGAAAAAAATGGTTCATGTGATACAAAATAATCATGCATATGTGACGCAGAGAATGCTTCTTTATTTTGTACAACAATACCAACAACAGAAATTTTTTCCAACTTTGAACCAACCATTTCCTCAAACCGAATTTTAACCCAAATTAGCTTTCATACCAAAACCAACTGAAATCTATAATCCTTACGGCCAACAACACTATCTGCAATATCCAGTCATCAACATGATTACCACGAATAAAATCTATCTAACCAGCCACCAAATAATCGTCCTCCAAAACCACCTCAACCAATGGACGTAGAACAAATGCTCTGCCAATAAACCAAATCCCAAATCAACTGTAAAACGACCAGCAAATTTTTCACACAAAAATTAACTAAAACCAAAGGTTCAAACTTTCTTGTGAATTAAACCGACGAAAACAAACAATCAAGAGACCTTACAGATGTTCATTTTTAATACGATTTAATATTTATAATTATGTTGGTATATATAGTGCGCAAAAACAAGAACGGAAATAAAATTTAAATATCGTATTAAAAATTCATTTGTCTTAGCTTAAATGAAAATATATTCATTGAAGTCAAGAAAATGTATTCTCTGTTCAACCAAGTTTGAAGAAAAAGCAATTTCGATAAACGTTTTATTGTCAAACCATTGCGTTTTTCGGACGCAGCTCAGCTCAGCTGGTACTGAGGTACCAAGTAGATAATAATACGTTTTTGAAAGTCCGTACAGTTTTGGGTAAACGGTTTTCATTTCTTCCCAAGCATTAATAGTGTTTCGACTTATTTCTAATATCTGACAATTCAAATAAAAGCTCAATTCATCTTGTGGAGATATAAAATCCTTGTCGTTCCTACTTCTTTTGTGCACTAGAGTTTTGTGAGGAGCCAAAAGGTCAAACTCATTCTCTGCCGATTCCACTGACGACCCGCTGCCCGTTTCCATAGTATCATCTGCCACTGTTATTTCAGTACATAAGAACTTTATAACTGGGGACAACGCTAATGGGTCTTTGAAATGAATTATATTGAATCTCGGGTCGAGTAATGTTCGATGTAGCCAAATCTACGATCAAACTGATTTAACACGACATCTTTAGTTTTTCAGCGACTGGCTGTTTAGCTGTTATTCTCACTATTTGTTCCCGACCACAGTGAACTAATGGAATCACTTGACTTAAAGTTGCTCGTTGTTCACCACTTAGTTGTACAGTCATTGCCTCTAATGGTCTCAATATACTGAGTATATCCATGATATCATCTTTATCCTTAGATGTTATCATTACCGGTTCGTCAGAATAGTTGAGAAGTATTTGGTTAATATATTATATGAACATAGTTTAATGAAACGTTCAAGCATGTGGTAGGTCGAATTCCGAAGTGTTTGCAGGTATAAAATTGTCTTTAGCATTTTGCGTTCAGCTACTCCGGCAGCAGCTTGCATATTTCGAAGATCACCATTAGCTTTAACACTTTTTTTTAACCACTTAACTATTTCTCTGAATTTTACAATAACTGCATTTACTTCAGGATTATTTAGTGAGTTTTCACATACCAAATTGAGGGTGTGTGCAACACAAGGAATATTTCGTTTTTTACCAAATGAATGAATACTGCTTTTACGATATTTGCACCATTGTCGGTCACTACAGCCATTACTTGTTTTTCGTGAATAGAAAAGTCTTTCAAAGCAGCAATGACAACTTCGCAAATATGTGATGCAGTATGTGCTTCCGTTAATTTATAAATGCCAATTGTTCCATTAAATTGCTTCGTCCCATTTACACCACAAATGGTCACATTAAGCATGCTATTCATTTCTACATCAGTCCAGATATCTGTCATTAAACTCAAATATGAAAAAGTTTTTAGCATTTCTACACTTTTTTCTTTTTCTTCATCGTACATTTTTTCAAAGTGAGCCTGTACTTTGTCTCTTGTTGGGACTTTGTAAAGAGGAAAATGTTGTTTCATAAAACTTAAGAAGCTTTTACCTTTTAAAAAATAAATTAACAAAAAGCATCATTAATTATCAATTTGTTTTGTAATGTATTTTTATATACCTTCAACAGCGTCAAAAGTTAGAGTATCCTTGATAACCATTTCCACCATTCTATGCTGTAGCTTTTGGATCTTTGAGCCATGAAGCGAAAAGTTTTTAATATTTTGGAAGACTTTAGAAATGAGGGGTTGAGGATTTTTACTGATACAGCTGGGTAGCTCTATCATGCTGCTTTCATTCGGTTTCTTGGTGCTGAAGCTTGGTCCTCACTCAAAGGGCTTCCATTAAATGGTTCGCTGGTGCAACCATTTCAATCATGGTGTCAGTGTCATCACCACTTAGAGAAACATTGTTTTTGTACACATATATTTATATATAACTAGAAGAAATTTAAAATGTAATACCGATTGCTGCAACTTACCACCAATTTGCAGGCCACAGTTGCATGCTTTAATTTTAAATTCTGCAAAGTATTTGAATAAACTCATTATTATGAGGCACGAGAGCACCCATTGCAAAATCTAGTGATATATGATCGGTTGATTCGATCAATTTATTGTGAATGGCTATTGTGAATTGGCGCACCTTCTGCATACATTTTTAACAAAAAAAATGTAACAAATCTTTATAATTTAAATAGAAATTATAAACTCTATTTAGAACTTACCTTCCTCAACAATTTAACGACGTAATATGTCTTTATGTAAAATGCCAGCTAAAACAGGGTTGCAATTATATTTTTGCATGACATTGCACACGAATATACATGGGTTTTGGTCTGACATATTTTACAGCCATTGCAAATAGTTTTCTGCGTGTGTTTGTTTTTGTGCCGGTGCACCAAGAGGAAATATATGCAATTCTTGCACCATGCAAGGGTTTTGCAAGAGCGAGCGAATACCCCTAATTTATTTTTTTTTTCTTGAGCAATTACTTGAGAACTGGATACCAACCTTTAACTGTAAATGTTTCCAGTCATTAATGACTGACCGTATTAAATTTCAAAATGCTGTTTGCGATTATTTTGCAGTTACTCGAATAATAGTCGAGTAATTAGAAAAGATGTTTCGATGCAATTAAATCGTAAATTTAATGAAAATAATCAATTAATTTAGTCAAATGATTAGCCGTTGCCATCCCTACTTGTATGTATGTTGTATATATGTATGTTTGTTTTTAACCTTTTTTTTTAATTTAAACAGTACCTCGTTACCTTATTTTAACTGCAAAACAAAGAATTAAAAATTTAAAAATTATATTTGATACAGGTTCCAATAAAAACTATATACAATCAAACTTAGTACGAAATCCCAAAGAAAACAATAACCCTTTTTACCAAATAAAATACACATTACTCATCACACTTTTCTAAACCTTTTTAATATCCAAAGAAAGCAAATTAAATTTTTTTCTCTACCCACTCTTACAAATTTCTATTCAATTCTCTTAAATGGTAGTTTTAAGGCATTGTCAGCAATAATACATACTTAAGACATTCATGATCGTAACAAACGTAAAATTCAATTCCATCAGTATAGAGCGCAAGATGTATTCTATTCAAATCCGTGACGAACATACGATTACTTCAGAAAAAAACCGAAATTAAACAACTTGTACAAAAACACCGAAACCTATTTTCAGAACTTAACAAAAACTAACGTACACAACAAAAGTAAAGTAAAGCGGAATTTAGAACAAATTCAGTTACACCATACCCATATCCCGGTAGTTTAAAGCTATTATGTATATGATTATCAGAAAATTAAGAAAACTATACCACTCACCAATATGGGTTCTGCCCAAAAAAGATGATCCATCAGGCGAAAAAAAAATTCAGATTCTTTATTGATTTCAGAAAGCCAAATAGAGTTACAACTGCTGACAGATGTCCGATACCAGAGATAAACGAAATATTATCCCAATTAGGAGAAAACAGAATATTTTCAGTAATCGTCTTAAAAAGCGGTTTCCATCAAATTCCTCTTAAGATATCTGAAACCAGCCTCTTCAGTGAGCAACGGAAAGTACGAGTTCAAAAGGTAGGTTGGACTGAAGAACGCCTCATCCATTTTCCAACGTACATTAGACGACATTCTGCAACAGTTTATAGGAAAAATATGTTATGTCCATATAAACGACATAATAATTTTTACCAAAAAAAACAACAACAACACATTCAGAGCAGTTTGACAAAATTTTACATACACTACGCAAAGCTAATATGAAGGTACAAGCACACAAATGTGGATTTTATAAGAATCAATTAGAATGTTTAGGATTAATAACTTCTTCTACTGGTATTTCCACACATCCATCTAAAGTAAAAACTATTGCAGATTTTTCAAACCCAAAACACTTAAAGACATTAGATCACTGTTAGTACTATCGTGATACATTTCATAAAAGAGTACGCAAAGTTAAGAAACCCCTCACAATTCTACTTCGTAGCGAAGAAGGTAGTATGTTAAAAAATGTTTCCAAAACAATCCAATTAAACAATAATAAAATAAAATCCACATTAACATCGAAAGACGTCATTCAATATCTAATTTATAAAAAAGAGTTTGATTTAACAACAGATGCTTCAAAATATGTCATAGGTGCTACCTTAGAACAGGATGGAAAATACAGAACATTTTTTCATGCAATGAAAAAGAAATATTTGCCATTAAATAATTTTAGAAATTATCTCTATGGAAAGGCTAAAGTATGTGATAATCCATACAGACCATCGACCTCTCACATATGCCTTAAGCAATAAAAACAGTTGCTCTAAATTTAAACGATGGAAAGCCATACTTGAAGAGTATAATTACGAATTAAGATATAAACCTGTTAAAGCCAACATAGTAACAGGTACTGCATTTGAAATAAATTCTTTATCAATAGCCACACATTCAGATGACAGCGCAATTCCTGCCGTAGAAGTACCCATAAATGTTTTAAAAACCCAAATTTGGATCTTTTTAGGAGACGAAGATAGTTACCAATTTAAAATGCATTCCCTACATACTTGTAAAAAATAAACAAAAATTTTCCTCAGAAAACCTAATTTCACTTTTTAAAAGAGTTTCAAAAAAGTTTTATTGTATGCTGACGATGTAAAACTTTTTAAATCATTCGCCCCGAACAGCGAAGGATGTCAGTTGCAAACAGACTTAAACTACCTAGTTTCTTGGTGTGTTAGAAATGACATGCCATTGAACCTTAAAAAATGTAAAACRATGTGCTTTTCACGTAGATCTGTAGACCCTACTTCATACGTAATACAAAACTTTRGGTTGGAGTAAGTATGCAGTTTTGTTGACTTGGGAGTAACTATGGACCCCAAAGTCAATTTTAATCTTCACACATCTTCCATGGTTTTTAAAGCTAAAGGTGCTCTTGGTTTTGTTAAACGTTGGTCTAAAGAATTTAGAGATCCGCTTAGCATAAAAATTCTTTTTACATCTTTGTTGAGGCCTATATTAGAGTACGCTTCCGTGGTATGGAATCCTTGTTATCAAGTTCATTCTGAGAAAATAGAGTCCGTTCAAAAACAATTTTTACTTTTTGCCTTAAATCATTTGCATTGGGATTCCAATTTAAATCTTCCCCTTACACTAACCGTTTAAAGCTTACAAATCTCTCTACACTCGCTAGTCGTAGGGAAATCCTTGGTATAATATTTCTTGTAAAACTCATCAATGGGTCAGTCTGTAGCCCATCTCTCTTGTCTGAYATTAATTTTAACATTCCCGCTCACTCTACCACACAGTTTAGACCTTTACTTTTAAAATTTTCTAGAACAAATTTCGAGTTAAACGAACCATTCCCTCGTATATGTCACGATTTCAAATCTCATTCCAGCACATTTGATCTAACAGATTCACTCTTTACCATTAAAAAAATTATTTTATCTACTCTTAACAAGTAATATTTAAAAATTATAAACTTTAATCTAATTCTTAGTTTAGGCCTTTGAAATTTTTTTTTCTGTATCTGAGCAGCTTAAGATCGCAACGCTTAAAACTCCCTTGCCTTTTATGAGTCGGCTAATTCCGCTCGTTCGCGGATTGCGCCCCTCGCGTCGGTTGGGCGGGAGGAGGGTAATCGATGGGTATTAGTATTATTATTAAAAGTTACTTAAACTTGCCATTTATCACCGAAGGAATAATGGGAATAATTCAACAAATTCACCCAATTTATTTTTGTAATTATAAAATTCGATATACTCAAACGAAAGTTGATGACATTACGAACGAGGACATTCAAAACGAAACAATATTAAAAGAACATAAACGCGCACACAGAAATAGAGACGAAAATACAAAATTAAATTCCAAAAATGAAAGCAAAAATAGAAGCTATAATTAAACAATACAAAATCTGTAAAGAAAATAAATACGAACGTCATCCTAATAAACCACATTTTCTTGAAGCCCCTATTTTACAATACCCTGGTGACATAGTTCATCTAGACATATACAGCACAGAGAAAAATCTTGTACTTACCGTAATAATGACATCAAAAGCAATAGAGTGTATCAGAGAACTCTTGCGATAAATACTTTTATTTTTGGTGTACCGAAAACTAAAGTTATAGATAATGAAAAATCCCTAAACTCAGCTTTAATACAACTTGGTATTAACGTTTTCAAAACACCCCCATACGCTATCAAAGTCAATGGACAAGTCGAAAGATTTCACTCCATACTTTCAGAAATTATGTGTTGTCTTCACCCATCACGCATTTCAAGGACTTTTAGATCGTTGTAATTACTCAATACATTCTACAACCGGGAAAAGACCAATAGAAACTTTTTTGGAAGCCGGTTTCAATAAACCCACAACAATATAAAAACTCAAGACGAGAAAATATAGAAACACTAAGAAAACAACAAATCAAGGACTTAGAAGAAAGACAAATGGTGTCGTAATCACAGAACAAGGACGAATGGTACAAAAAAGCAACATCAAGACCTTGCTACATATCTTCCTCTATTTTAATTTTACAGATTTTTGTTGTACATTTGGTGTACGTTGACTTTAGTATAATAGACTATACAAATTCACAACTAGTTACATTTATATAGTACAGGATAAATTAAAATTTAAACAGGAACATTCCGACTGATAGACAAGGTGGAAATAGAGGAATACCAGAAAACACTAAAAAATTTAAATTTCTTCCTATCTAGAATCTACTATTTTTTATCGATTGTCCAGTGAGAATATCATGACATTTCATTGATTGGAAGTAAAGTTATTGCGTTTTAAGTGTATGTATGTTTGTGTTATCAGTGCGAAAATAAGCTTCGAACAATGAGTTAACATTAACTTTTGTTTTAAAATTGGTAAAATGTTTACCGAAACGTTTAAATTGATGTAATAAGTTTATGGCGATGATTAACTATCTCGTAACAGAGCGCGCGAGTGGTTTCAACGTTTTCAAAGTGGTCGTGCGGACATAAATGACGATCAAATCAAAATCCCTGATCACCGGAAATTCCATCGAAACTGTGCGTGAATTGAACATCTACAAAACATCGCTTTATCACATTTTGATTGAACATTTGAGATTGATGTCCAAAAATTTCTCAGAATCCGATTGTTTGACCAGGCGGCCTTAGCGACCAACGGGCTACAACACTCGTTCGACATGCTTTTGGACTGTGCAAAAAGCTGTATTGAATCAGAAGAAGACTATTTTGAATAAAATAAATAGATTTTGCCCAAAAACCATTTGTTCTGTTTTATTTTTAAGTTCTGTTTACTTTGGAAACAAGATGCTTTCTGGAAATGGATTGGGAGAAATTCTGATTAACAATATTACTAGAGAATCAAATTAATAAAATAATTGAAAATAGTAATGAATAAATAACAATTAATGAAGTAAGAATTAATAATATTTCAGCAATATCAAACAAACTTTTAAAAGAAGTACAAACAAATGAAGTTGTACAACGTAATCTTGCTATTGAAATCAAATATAAATAAAATAAAATAAAAGAAGAGATAACCAACATAGACTATGCAATACATTGGGCTATAGCCGGCAAAGTGAATTCTTATATTTTGTTAAATGAGAATTTTAATTTATTAAAATATACATTTGGAAAAATAATTTTACATTGATTAAGATTGAATAATCACTCAATTTAGCAAATGTTAAACTTCCATTAAATTAAACCATGTTGTTATACATTATTGGAATACCATTATCCAATAGAAACCTACAAGTATTATTATAAAACCAACAAAAACAAAAAGATATGTATGTAAATAAGATTCTTTATGAAAATGTAATAACGTGTAAGAATAATAAAATATTTGGCACCAGGGAAATACTTTAGGGTGTAAAACCATTCATATAGAGTAAAGTCAGCCGGATGTTCGAAAATGAGGATATTATTTATATAGGGGCTAGGCCAAGTCTGCGCTCATCTTTATCTATTTTTTCCACAAAGATACACGGAATAAAGCAGGTTCTCTTATTTTCATTGGGGTAACTTACACATTTGCCGATATATGCGGTACAAAGTCACTCCGATGTTGGAAAATTTTTATATTGGGTATATGGGGCCTAAGGGAAGTATTGGTCCGATTCAAGCCAATTTTAGGATTTCACGCTAAATACATTATTCGTGCTAAGTTTTATCCCGTAATATTAATTCCATCTTGATTTATGTACTTATGCACTAAAATTGTGTTGTCGGCGTGATTGTAGTCCGATTTCACCCTTTTTCACACTGTGATATAAAAATGTAAGGAGAATGTCACGTATTAAGTTTTGTCGAAATCGGTTGGTCGGGTCCAAATATATGGGATTTCACCAAAAAGTGGGCGGTGCCACGCCCAATTTTCACACCGGCTCCTATAAAGCTCTCTTGTACCATATCGGTGGTAAATTGTTACTCAAGTTACACCTTGCACGGAAGGACGCATTGACGTCCAGACAGTCAGCCGGATTTCAACTTTTCTCGTTATATTGATCATTTATATATACATATATATATATAACCCTATATCTATCTCGATTAGTTTTAGGTGATACGTACTACGTGGAGGATGGGGTCATGTGTAGAAGTTCACGCCAGTGAGGAAAGYYTCTRATCGCCATTCACTTGGGAATGGCCAGAAACGATTCTTTTACATATGACTCAAGCAGCTCACGACTTCCGGTCTCTGACCAAGTATCCTCTGGGTAGCCTAAGAACATCCGTTCGAAGGCGAGCTAAAGTGAGAAGGCGAAATATTCCCTACAAAGGGTTGTGCGCTGGGTTTGGGACCCGCCACGTAAAAAACACCCCCAATGAAAG
>NW_017537020.1:24659-38038 GCF_001853355.1 Bactrocera latifrons
ATTGGCGCCACGTAGCGAAAAGAAGAAACGACTGGCGCGCTGTTGTTAACTCGGCTATAATCGCGTAAGCGGTGTCTACGCCAATTAAGAAGAAGAAGAAGATACGTACTACGGTTAGATGAACAAAACTATAATACTCTGTAGCAACTGGTTGCAAGCGTATAAATATGTAATACTAAAACAAGAAAAAACGAACGGTGTCACCGAAGCAAAAAACCCTTCACAGGTGCATTTCTGTTAGTGAAAGTTTTCCATACAAGAACTTGATTGCAATGGTTCAGTTAGTATGGCAGCTATATGTTATAGTGGTCCGAATGAGCAGTTTCTTGTAGAGAAAATGACGTTTGCAAAATTTCAAAACGATATCTCAAAAACTAAGGGACTAGTTCGTATGTATACAGACAGACAGACGGATAGACAGACGCTAAATCGACTCGGCTCGACATACTGATCATTTATATATATACATACTTTATAGAGTCTCCGACCCTTCCTTCTGGGTATTACAAGCTTCGTGCCAAACTTAATATGTTCAGGGTATAAAAATTATAGACATAAGCAACACTACCTGTGTCCCACGTCTACTCAAGAGCGAACCGGCAGAATGTATCTTAATAAATAATCAACATATACCATCGGTAGATAATATATCACCTGACATTATACTATATTACTAAACAATATAATGGTATGGTAAAAATTTACAATCAAAACATAATTTTCCGGAGCATATAAAAGAGAATACCATAATTTCACAGTCTGGAGAGAAAGCCAAACGTACTCATATTTAATGGTTTTTTTTTTAAATTAACAAAATGGCAGCCGCAGGAAATTTTTTTCTAAATTTTTAGAAAAAATCAACAGTTAATTGGTCCTAAAAAACCGAAATTTTGAAGAAAAAAAACCGTCGATCCGGCCGGAGTTTGTTATGTACTCTTTGTTATGTACTCTAAAAGCTGTATAAATTTCATTAAAATCTTCTGAGCGGTTTTCGAGTTACACTTGTCACCAAATCAAAAAACATAGTTTTGAGAAAAACGGGTTTAAAGTTTCACACTAGCGCTTTGAAGTGCCCGAGGTCTCTTTATTATTTGTCGAATAACTCATAACCTAATTATCGGATCAGCGTGAAATTTTTAGATAATATTCTTAAGATATTACACTTAACGAAAATGTAAAAAAAAAATAATAATTTGTAATAATTCTGATTACCCCTAATCCCTTAATGAAAAATTTAGCAGCAATTTTACTACCGAATAAATCATTGTTCCAAGAAGAAGAAATTGTAAGTTTGGAAATGATGAAGGAACATATAAAGAATACACATCACTTGGAAACATTAAAAATTGCTCACACTGCAGCTTTAGTTACCAATTTTTTGCTCATAGTCATCTGCATGATGAGCATAATCGCAAATATCACTTTGATTAAAAAAAATAAATGCTAAGCAAATATAACAAAATTATCAAATTACCACGTAAATGTTAATATGAACGATCATAAAGAAGTAAAGACATCCGAAATATCTGCATTGGAAGAGTCAATAACTTCGAGCGAACAAACGGGGACGTTTGCTTTTGACAGCGGAAGAGTTAACAGCAGTGATGGATTACCGCCTAGGCCCGCGAGGCCCGGGCCTAGGGCGGCACAATTTGGGGGGCGGCAAAGTTTTCAGAATGACAAAATTTTTGAATCTGATGTAAAGTAACGACAATACATTTTAAAGATTTACTCTTATTTTTTTAATATAAATTTACAAATAAATTTCTATGAAATAGAATGTAATTGATTTTCTGATTAACTTTTTTATTCGTGAGTGCCATACTGATAAAAAATGTTTTATAACAGAAATAATTGAAAAGAATTGTACGTTTCGGAACATGTACAATATACATGCGAATGGTAGGCACCTTGTCGCGGTGCAGGGACATGCGGACGCTGTAAAAGACATTCGCATGGCTGTACTGCCTCTCAGCTACCCGGTGGAGTCGCTTACACCGGAGGAGCTCACGGTCCTCCAGGATCTCCTCATGGCTCATGACTATGCGGCGTCCTTCCTGGGAGTGGAGTTTAGAGGAGGAATGCTGCAGGTAGACTGCGTGGATGAGGCGTCCGCTGCCTGGCTGAATTAGTACGCTCCAAAGCTCATAGGCTTGAAGGGTCCTGTCCTTTGCGCGAAGAGGGCGGAAGATTTGCCAATCATGCACAGCATGACAACGCTGGTGAAAAACCAGAACTGGGGACCCAGCATCTCGTCCTGGCGCGTCGTAAGCAGCAAAATGGGGGAGATCGGAGGTATGAAAGGATGGAGACTCAACCTGTTCATCGACGATGAGTCGTACAGGTACGTCCGGGCAGCGAGCTTCCGCCTGTACTACAGGTTCAGCACGGTGGTCATACGGCCTAACAGGCCCGCAGCCATCAGGGGCAATAGAGCAGCAACTCTCCAGAACAAAGATGCGAACAAACCGACAGTGTCTGGAGCAGGCCCGGAGGTACTAGGTATGCGGGTGGACGAGGTGTCGGAGCAGCCATGCGGAAGCTGGACTGAGAAGGCAGTGCCATCGGCTACTACCGGCGTCCCAAAAGGAGGTCGCGTAGATGAGCTACCCTCCACGCAGGAGCTCCTCGAAGGGTTAGGTGACCCAATGGACAGCAGTACGGGGGACGGCGGGGAAGAGGATCTGCCCTTCCTTGAACCCATTTTGTAATGCGGCTGCTCACGCGGCTGCAGCCTCAGCCGTTATAACCAGCAGGTTCACTGTGGAGAARCTGGGCATACTGCTGATCCAAGAGCCTTGGGTCCACAGAGGAGAGGTTAAAGGCCTCAAAACGAAGGCAAACAAGGTAATCTGGGACCTCTCTAGCGAAAGGCCTAGAACTTGTATAGTGGTCAGGCACAACATTGATTTCTTTTGCATTTCAGAGTTTCTGACTCAGGACTTGGTGGCGGTGCAGGCCAGGGACTCTGAGGGCAAGGACTTCATCCTGGCCTCAGCATACTTCCCAGGGGAAGCACTTACAGCGCCTCCGAAGATGGTAGAAAGGCTGGTAGAGCACTGCAGACGGCACAGGCTCCCCCTCATTATAGGCTGCGACGCTAACGCTCATCACTTGGAATGGGGCAGCACCGATTGCACCACAAGAGGTGAGTCTCTTTTAGAATTCATTGTAGGTAGTAACTTAGAAATAGAGAATGTAGGGTGTGAACCCACGTTCATAACTATAAGCAGAAGGGAGGTGTTAGACATCACCTTTAGCAACGAACCTGCAATCGGACTGGTCTCGCAATGGAGGGTCTCGACAGAGCCCTCATTGTCAGACCACAGGATCATAAGGTTCAAGCTAAAAGTAGAGGTTAAACAACTCCCCCCCTAGACGCAACCCTCGGAGGGCAAATTGGAACGCGGATATATTAAGTAATGGTTTAAGCAGAAGGGAGCAGACAGATGATAGCGCTTCAGGCCTTGGGCTGGAGAATAGGCTCTCTAAGCTAAATGAGTCTATAATCAATGCTTATCATGGCAGCTGTTCACGGCGGACTCGATCCGGTGGGCGCTGGCCTCGTTTGAGAGCTTCAAGTCTCCGGGAGTGGATGGCCTCTTTCCGGCGCTGTTGCAACAGGGGGAGCAGCTTTTGCTGCCCCACCTAGTTCGACTGCTGAGAGAGAGCCTCGCATTGCCGTATATCCCTGAGGTATGGAGGACAGCGAAGGTGATTTTCATACCTAAGGTAGGAAGGAAAAACTACTCGTTGGCGAAATCATTCAGACCGATAAGTCTAACGTCCTTCCTACTGAAAACCATGGAGAAGATCGTGGATCAAGAAATAAGGATGAAGGCGCTAAAGAGTTGAGAGAGGTTGAACTAAATATCAACCCCTCCAAGACGTCTGTAATCCCATTTACAAGACGCAGGACCCTACCCGGCCTCAGGAATCTCCTACTAGGAGGTAGTGAAATGGGGATGACCAGCAGTGTTAAGTACCTCGGTTTAACGTTAGACTCCACGCTGAGGTGGAAGCACCACATAAACCTGACTTTGGTCAAGGCGACAAAGGCCTTAATGGTGTGTAATCGTCTTGCAGGAAGGTTCTGGGGTTTAACGCCAAGAATAGTTAAATGGTTGTACACCATGATAGTAAGACGGATAATCACATATAGGGCGGTAGCCTGGGCCTCAGTAGCATCGCAAACAGCGGTTAGGACACAACTACTGAAGTTGCAGAGGCTCGCCTGTGTCTGCATGACGGGTACAATGCGAACCTGTCCAACGGCGGCACTGGAGGTTCTTCTTCAACTTACTCCGCTTCATCTGGTCTGGTAGCCAAACACACTCTTCTGCAAATAACGGCAGAGGGGTGGGGAAAAGGAAACATAGTCTCATCCCGGAGGATGGAGAAGATAAGTGGTAAATTACCACTGGTCCTCCTCCCGTGCGATAGTACTACTAAAAAGGTAAACCTAAGGAAGATTTTTAAGGTTACCCTCAGCAGCAAAGAGGATTGGAACGACTCCAACCTCGAGCGGATGTTGAGGAACAGTACTATGAGGTGGTACACAGATGGCGCTAAAATGTCGGAGAGAATCGGTGCAGGGATTGTGGGCACACACAGTAGGCTCCCAGTACCCATGGGGGAGTTCCCAAGCATTTTCCAGGCAGAGGTGTATGCTATAAGCCGGTGCATAAAAAAGAACCTCCATCGCAACTATCGCAATGAGCGTATAGCTATTCTAAGCGATAGTCAAGCGGCGCTGAAGGCGATCTCCTCTTACGAGATCAAGTCGCTTTTAGTGCAGGAGTGCAGGGAGAGACTGAATAGCCTTGCGAACAGAAACCAGATACACCTGATATGGGTGCCTGGTCACAAAGGTATAGCCGGCAATGAACTGGCGGACGAGCTCACCCGCTCCGCAGCCTCAAGCAGGATGGTAGGACCCGAACCCTTCACAGGAGTGGATCCCCACACCATCAAGGAGCTGCTCCGTAAAAAGGAAAGAGCAGGCAGGGAAGAGCACTGGCGACAAACTCATGGTGTGAGACACGCGAAGCTGCTAATGGGAGGTTACAACCTGAAAAGGTTCAAAATAGTAATAAACCTCCCCAAGAGCAAACTCAGTCTGTTAGGTGCATGGTATACTGGCCACTGTAAACTGAATAGACATCTGCACAGAATGTGCCTATCAGCTTGTGCCAACTGCCGTTTCTGTGACAGGGAGCCTGAAACTCCGGAGCATCTGTTGATCGACTGCACAGCAGTCTGTAGTCGCAGAGCCAAGGCCCTTGGGGTTCTATTTCCGGATAGGGATCGCATTGCCTCGCTAGCGCTAGTCTACTGGACTTCATTAATGGGCTGGGGCTAAGCGAGGCACTGTAAGTAAGGAGAGGGCACAATAGGCCAAAGGTCGCAGTGCATTCCTCATCATCATTCATTCATTCATTCATGTATAATAATGTTACTTTTTGGCTTAAGACTAAAATGTAGATTAGTTGCAATTGCAAGCAAAACGCTCGATACTTATAGATATGTACATGCTTAAAATTTTATTTATATTTTTTTCTTTTTGGATTCGTTAAATTTGTTTATTTGGACAATTCCTTTGATAAATATATATGTATATATATATACCAATATAAGTATATAACTTAGCAAACCATACATCCAAAAAGTATCATTTTATGCATTAATATCATATGATACAAAGTAACTAAATCGCTAAGAGTGCGACTTGTGGGAAGCGCAACGTCAGCAAACTCCGTACCCGTTGCAGCGGCAAACGTAGGTTTAGAGTTAAGTGTAAATAATTGTAAAATTCAGTTCTTACACAGAATTCAATAATGGAGCATTGCTCCAAAAAAAGGAGCACAGCTCTCGAAATAAATTTTTTTTATTAAAATTAACTAAACGTTTTTTAACTGGCGCCCGAGCATGGACCAGCGCGCGTAAGTAGTAATTGCCTGAAAACCAAAAAGTAAGGCTACGCGACTGGTGAACGGTAGTGAAAAACAAGAAAATACTGTGCTAACAAGCGGCTACGACGTACAACGTGGGATTTGGAAACGTCGAGGGACCCCAATACCGGTAGAGAAAAGACAACCCTGGAGCGATTAAAGACATCCTACGAAAAGCTGGAAACCACTACTGTAAGCTTTATAAAATATTTTAAGATTATTATAAAGAATGTTGTTCAACCCAAAAATAGAGAGAATCAAAAGAAAAAAACGGCCTTAAACTAAAAGAAAATAAATTTAAATTAAAGGAATGTAATCATTCAATAAAAAAAGAGAGGAAAAAAAGGTCCTCAATTAAATTATGCTTTTACAAAAAATTCTAAAATTACTAAAAAAAGTGCTATTACAAAGAAAAGAGATTTAATTATTTGATAGAAATAAAAAGATAAATATAATGCCAGACACAGCTGAAGAATTAATTGAACAACTAAACCAAATGAGGTTAGATTATGGGCAAACCACCCATCCTTCAAACCCTTCCAACCATCCTTTAAACCCTCCCACCCCTAACCCCACCTAATAACATAAATAAGAGCCCAACTAAATAATGTAAAACTAAAGAAAAACTATAAAGATAAATACCTTTCCGAAATAAAAATTAAAACTATTACAAAATTAAATTATTATCTATATTGTAATCCTCCCAAACGTAGATAACCAAGTTTGTAAAACTTTCACAGCTCTAATGTGAAAAATAATGGGAGAGTTAATAAAATAAATTTCAACAGAATTCTAAATAGCGCAAAGAGAATTTATAGAATAAAAAAAAATTTAAAAATATAATTCTCTGCGAATATGCTTAAATAGAGTAGATTTAAGTAATGATTCTTGTATAAATAATCTTTTAAAAAAGCCGTTTGCCAAACTGCACGGAGGTCCACAACCAGCATACATCCCAACTATAGAGGGACCCGGAATAATACTACTAAATAAGTACAACGAAGAAATTTCAATATACAACGAATCTACATTTCTAAACGGAACTTTCATCATTTTGTATACCAACGTAACCATTGTTATCAACGGGAAAAAGTTCTATAACGAAGAAAGAACAACAAGTAAACCACTACCAACGATCCAACAACCGTCATCCGCACCATTCAATATAGAAGAATTCCTCTCGCTGGAGAAGCTGAAACAGCTTAACTTCAACAATACAAAAGTCATAACTTTCTACTTTTGTAAATAATTTATATTTTTATTTCTTTTTGGTCTCAATAAATGAATTTGAAATTTGAGATTATTGTCAGTAGAGTTTTGAATCCAATAAAGCAGAGATAAAGAGATCCCGAACTCTCCTGTCACTGGAAATCAGGAATAAAGGGACGTTAAACTTATTCCAGTGTGAGAGCGCCTCAAAATTAGCGTTTTTTATGACATTTTCCATTATGGCCAGATCAGAAAAAAAGCTATTTTTTGGGCATTTTAAATAAAAACAACCAACACTTAGTACGAATAAAAATTATTATATAGTGGTTATTTATTATATGGAGAAACTATTTAAATTTTTTTAAAGTATATTAGAACAAYCGACTTTTGACCTTTCAATACCCAATAAAAGGATTTAAGGTTGTTAGCTCTCAATTATTAAATATTAATACTATGATGCTTCAAATTACAAAACCTTTCATCAAATACCTTTAAATTTCACAAATTTATTCAATTTGCATTGTTTTACATTTTTTACAAGTGGTATTGAACGATGCAACAAATCCCTCCGCTTACGTATTTTTTCGTTAAGATTTCAATCTGGCCATYGCTCGTTTCCAATTGTTAAACGTCAAAACCTCCTGAAYTCGATCAACTGTCAAAGTTTAGGTGGTTTTGACGTTTAGCAATTGTTCTCTCACTTCCAGTGAGAGAGGAGTTAAACATCTCATTATCTCTGCTGGAAATATGAGAGCCGCTCACCTACCGAACTTTGACAGTTGACTGGATTGAGTAGGTTTTGACGTTTTGCAATTGGAATGACTGGAACGGCCAGATTGAAATTATACCAAAATTTATGTGAACGGAGGAATTTGTTGCCGCCGTTGAAGATCACTAATAAAAATGTAAAACTAAAAAAAATGAAAATCAAAGAAAATGCGAAATTTAAATATATGTATTTCATTAAACGTTTTGCAAATTTATGCAAGAGCCATCTTGCCAATTCTGACATTTTTTCTGTGCTTTGCGTGTTCGCGCGGATGACACTTTTCCTTTCTAGAACGAACATCAGAAATTATTCAATTTGCGATTTGTAGCCTTTTCCATCGTCACGAACAGACGCTTGTAGGAAAACGAATGATCGAATGTTGTTTTACATATTTGGGCTGCCATATTGACTTGTGACTCTGCTGACGCTTTTTAAGACTTTTCTTTATTTTTATGGCTGACATTTACATGTGTATGCATATATTATTTGTTCGCCAACGTCTACACATATGTATGTACATATAGAGCAATGCGCGAGTTAATATTTACTAGAAGTAAAAATGTGTCAAAGAATTTATTTTTGAGCTGCACCGACATGTGTACTCTTTGTTAATATTCTTAAAACTAAAAAAAAGGTGAGTTCCGAAGTAAACAGGACTTTCTGAATCTAGCGCCCCCTGACGGCGCCATCTGTATGTCGGCTGGTGCGTTAGAATCTACTATCTTTATAAGAATTTCATGACATTTCATTGATTGGAAGTGAAGTGTAAATGAACTTCGAACAAAGAATAAATTTTGTTTTAAAATTGGTAAAATTTTTACCGAAACGTTTCAATTGATGCAACAAGTTTATGGCGATGATTGCCTATCCCGTAGAAAAGTAGACGAGTGACGATTAACGTGTGGGCCAATCAAAATCCGTCATATATCATCGAAACTGTGCGTGAATTTAACATCTCCAAAACATCGATTTATCGCATTTTCGACGAACATTTGAGCTTACGAAAGGTGTGTGCACCTTTTGTTCGGCACAAATTGACTGAGAACCAAATATTGTTCTCATCGATTGACGCTTGTGACCAATTATTTGACCCCGTATTCAGTTGATATGACACCGAGCGACTTCTTCCTTTCCAAAGGGCTTGCACCGGTATACTGAAGGCCATACCAGCCAACGAGCTAAAACACTCGTTCGACATGGTTTTGGACCGTGCAAAAAGCTATATTGAATCAGAAGGAGACTATTTTGAATAAAATAGATTGATTTTTTGTTATGTTTTTTTTTTTTTTAAGTTAAAGAGGCCTTTTAACGCTCCTTTTACTTATTACTAGTTAATAGTTTATTTAGATACAGATAGTATTTTTTGCTTAGATATATTTGTTTTGTTTTAAGAAAAGGTTGTGGTGGTATTCAAACTCAAGGTGTTTTTTATGTTTGTTTGTTTTTGATGCATTCTGTTTACTGAAACAAAAGTTTTTAGATGTTTGTTACTATTATAAGGAATACGTTCCTTAACTCGCGAACGTTTTTGAAAAATGACAATATGTTGATTTGAATGCTTGAAGGTGTACTTATATACTTATGCATATATATAATATATTTATATAAGTTCAAATGAACATGCATTGATAAATATAAAACATGCATAAACATATAAAAGTATAAAGCAAAAGGCTAACATGCGTCTGATATATCAATGTAAGCTTCAGAACAAATTTCTCATACAATATTCAACTCGGCGCCCTATTATTAGAGCTAGAGAATGGACAGTCTACAAACGCCAGCTTCTGTGCGGTACTTAAGACCACTCTTAAAGAAACTTCAACTTTGGCAGACCTTAAACTTAAGGCTATTATAGAGATAAAAGACCTCGACTCGCTCGTAACAAAGTAGGAAGTAGCAGGGGCTGTCAAAGAAGCGCTACAGGACTTCACTGAAGACTTGGCGATTAACATAACATAAGAACGCTGGACCAAAATAAAGCTGATACACTGATGCGACAGGCACGTATTAAAATTGGCTGGGTTAACTGCAGGCTGTGGCTGAAAGAAATCCCAGAATCGGAAGTACCTCCGCTGCTTTTCACCACGGCACTTAACCTGGGACTGCAAAGGGCCCAATAGAAGAGGACAAGGTGCTTGAATAATGAATTTAATCATGTTGCCTCTGCGAAGAGACTAAACATGAAATAGTCGATCTTATCCCGGGCTCCGCAAAATGTAGGGTATATAGAGACTGCCGAAGCAAATAAATACCCTACAGGCCAACGTGCATAGAGCGCCCGGGAGCGGGGCAAGGCTGCTGACGCACTACTCTCGCAAATGGTGATGTATTTCGATTAACTGATAATCATTATAACCAATAGCAATACAAAATGAAAAGGGAGAGCTACCTGGCTAGAAGATGGGAGCTCAACCGCCGCTATATGGCTAGCACTAGGGAGTAACGCCATCACTGTAAACAATGGGAACATCACTGTAAAATCAACGGTTTCGTCTGGGTCAAATGCGAACTTATTACAGTAATTAGCTGCTACTTAACGCAAAGCGATAGTACATAGGAATTCCAAGAAAAGCTCGACAATATAGAGGACAGAGCCAGGTCTATAGAAGGTCAATTGATTATCGAAGGAGACCTAAATTCCAGAGCCCTAGAATGAGGTATGCTAAACACCGCCTCGAGAGGAAAGCGTATCTAGAAATAATAGAGCTCAATGCGAGAAACGTATTAGAAGACCGGGATACGAGAAAAACCATTCCACACATTACCCTATCAATAGAACGCATGGCAGGCTCAATAAAGAATTGGAAAGTCCTAGGGGATTACACTGGCAGCGATAATCAATACAACTCTTTCATGATCGACACTGGAACAAACGCTTACCAGTACAGAGAAATTACTGGAAGACGAAAGTGGAAGATTTTGAAGTTAGATACATCGAAATTCATCTCCGCAATAGACGACCAGAACCCATCTAGCCACTCCCCCATAATTGCAAGAAAGAGTGTCGAGCACACATTGCTTAATATAACAAAAGCATATCAAAAATCAATGTCCAAGCCTTCCTACAGCAAACAAAAAGCAGCAGTTTACTGGTGGAAATATCGCCCAACTTAGACGCATATGCCTCCGCCTTCATAGATCCTATACGAGATTCAGGCGTAGGGAAGCCACATCCCAAGAAACCGAGCAATACAAAAAAGGAGTTGAAGCACGCCATCGAAGACAGCAAAAAGAAAAAATGGAAAGAACTTCGAGGGATATAAACAGAACTCGGGTATAAAATAGTGATGATGAAACTCGCCGCTCGACCAAATTCGCCTGACATAGCCGCTGCCAAAATGGATCACATCGTGAACGCACTATTCTCCACACAGGAAATAAATACTAGTTATCCACAATACACTCTAAAATTTACTCAAATCTCCATTTTACCCTTGAAGAGCTTCAACTAGACATTGACAAGCTCAAGGCCAACAAATCACCCGGTCCGGACGGGATCCCAGCAGAAATCTTCAAAATAATCGCTATAGAGCGCCCGCGAGTACTACTGCAATGGCTGGTGCTAATCAGTAAAGGAAAGGAGACCCCAATTCGCCATCAACATACCGTCCACTATGCACGCTTGACACAGCGGGAAAACTTTACTAAAGCCTACTTAATCCCAGACTCGGAGCGGTTATCAACGAAGCTGGAAGACTGTCCCCTAGACAACATGGCTTTAGACTAGGAAGATTAACGAAAGCGTAGAAGCCGCACAGCGTAGATGGCATAAATACAAAAGAATAGTGTTGCTGGCGACTCTAGACGTCCGAAACGCTGTCAACAGCGATGGATGGATGTGATCGACGCTCTCGAGAAAAGCTTTAAGATACCCGACTACCTCAGGGCTGCGATACGGAGCTAACTTAATAAAAGGAAACTGCTCTACAAAACGACAGATAGCAGTCACGTCAGAAGCAGCACAAGGATCCATTCTAGGCCCAGACTTATGGAACATTAGCTATGACGCTATATTAAAGCACGGACAACATTGCAGCAGTAATCACAGCAAGGGATACATAAGCAGCGCGAAGAAAGCTGAACTAGGTCATAATACGGACGCAAGCATGGCTTCACTCACACTGCCTCCAGCTCGCTACGGAGAAAACAGAGCTACTACTGCTAACAACCAAGCACATACCCCGTGTGATAAGCATGCACATGAGCACAGATATTCTTAAGACACAAAAAGCAGTAAACTATCTAGGTGTAAGATGGACCCCAGACTAACCTTCTGGGTACAAATCCAGCACGCCACAGGAAAGGCAGCCAAGATCACCTCTCAGCTGAGCCGATTAATTGCCAACATAGGTGTCCCCAGCCAAGAAAAAAGAAAGCTTCTCACGTCGACGACAATCAGCGAAATTATACCGAACCGAGATTTGGGCAGACACGCTTAAAAAGGAAAACCAGGGTAAGGTAGTGGCCATAGTATATCGCACCGCAGCTCTCAGAGTTGCACACACAGTTGCACTGAACGCACATTCTTCGAATTCAGCGTAATGCTGGAGAGCTAAGTAAGTATCTAGAAATCTACAGCAACAACAATCTTGCTACGCAGCAAAAAACGGGAGCGTAGATATAAATCTTTCAATGAGAAAAATGGAACCCCACCCTGAAGTAATGCAAATGCGGTCCCAGGATGGGCGACGGTTCCCGCACAAAAAAAAGTCTCCTGCGATGAAAAGTAAAAGAATTTGTGACTGTTACTTACAAAGTCGTCTTTAGCCACAAAAACTGTCTCTAACTGAAAATCTCAAATTTAGAGACTTGTGACCTGTATCAAACGAAAACATTGGTTTTCGGAAATTGCAAAAGAATAGCTGGTACGATGAGAAGTGTCTTGACGCAGTGGATTGCAGAAAAAAACAAAAAGAGGACGAACTGCGTGAGTACGAAAAGCTTAGCAAGCTGGCATATATAGGTAATTCTCACAAATTCTTCGAAAAGATGCGTAGCTAACAGAAGGCCTCAAGCCCGGGGTATACTCTTGTAGAACCCACAGAATTGATGACTTGTGACTGGTGCCCAGAGCATACTGAAATTATATAGGAAAAAGCAATATGATTAATGTCTATTTCATAAATATTGAAAACTCTTTATTTAATAACGAAAATCACTTAATTAAAGTTAAATTAATTATATGTAATCATTTAAAATAGAGGTTTACATTTTCAGAAAATAATGGCAGCTATATAGTAAGCCGATCTGAAAAATTTCTTCGTATTACCTTATTATCTTAAAATTCGGTGCCAACTTTTGTGAAGATATATTCTGAAATGCGAAAGCTTTCCATACAAAAACATGGCTAAATCGACTCAGCTCAGCAGACTGATCATTGTATTATATACTAGCAACCCGCCCCGGCTTCGCACGGAAATAAAATATAAGGCCTATGTAACTCACTG
>NW_017537020.1:41103-44985 GCF_001853355.1 Bactrocera latifrons
GTCAATTTGGTTTGGTCTAATTTTGTTCACTAACCACACCAGCAGGTGTACATGTGGCAAGCCACGCTTTTGCCATTATATTGTGTACATATGACAGCGTGGCGGACCGAATATATGAGACTTGTTAATGAGGTGCAGGAGTTTCTGTACTTTTAAATGGAAGACTCTGTTAACTATATCGTATCTGTCTTGTGGATTTAAATTGGTCTTAATATTCTCTTTGTTTTTCGGCCAATTTGGGTTACATGTTGAAGTTATAAATAAATCAGGTTTGCCATAATTTCTGACGTAAGCCATGGCGTCTTGCGATTTTTCGTGCAAATATCTAGGTCCACCTGTAAATGATGAAGGTAGTATAACCAACTGCCCAATGCCGTTGTGGTGTTCATTCGCCTGTAAAGCATCCTGAAGATGAACGTAATTTTCGGCTCTCAATTTAGTTTGATTATTACGGATGTAGGCCAATCTCTCAGATTCAGTTTTCGCACATTGAGCTACCAAGTATTGGTTTGTTAGCATTCCATATCTAAGCAAAGTGTTGAAATCGTTACGTCTTGTCATTATACGGTAGCAATAGTAGTTCATACATGACATTGTTTTAAGCAGAGGTGTACCACCGATTGGGTCAACTTGAGAAATATTAATRTCATAACCATTTTCTCCACGACATAGCATCAAAGGATATTGTAAGCTGTCATAAGATCTGTGTAACTCTGAAATTTTTTCAAATTATCATCACGACTATGAAGTACAGTATCTCTTTTGTCAAATTGCTGTCCGGCTATCACCACTGCTACTTCGCTCGTGGAAGGCGCATTATATCGTCCTCTGTGTTCTCCACCAGGAACTTTATTTGCATGGATTACGACTTTAAAGTCAGGAGTATCTGCTGGAACGCTCCCAATCGCAGTTTTGAAAGACTGTATGTAGCAATTATGAGAATGTAACATATCTTGGAGAGATCTAATCAAATCTCTATCAATTGGCTGTGCAACACTTGAACACCGCGTAGATGCTTGTGTATCTGAATCTGCAATAAAATATATTTGCGGAAATTTGTAATCATCGGGTCGAAGTGGTATCAAGCTTCCAGCTAAGTGATACACTTGGCCTTGAATTTTAAATGTAAGCATGAACCCACGCTCAAATACTTGCGTACTCTTAAAAGAGGTCATTTGAAATGCATTATTATAACGGGGTATATTGCCCATGAATTGGTTAGATTTCTGATGATCACCTGTAAGAAGAGAGTGAAGTGGTTCAGGTGGATGGAGAATTTCTTCTAATTTGACTTTTCTTTGTAAGCAACACATGCCTTTCGATTCGTCCTTGAATTTCAATGCCAAGCAATGTTCACACACTACAGACATAGTACCTATTGATACTATATGATCGTCCTTGTAAGAAATCAAAGGATCGCAGTTCAGGGCAGAATTTTCTTTACTTACCCACGAATTAGTAACTCGTGCTGATGATTCTCTGGCTCTCTGTTTTCGATGTCTATCCCTATCTCGGGTGCGGCGAGCCTCACGCTCTACTGAAGATTCTCTCTCTCTCAGCTCTATATCTATCCCGAAGCTGACTGAATCGGGCCTCACGCTCTACTGACGATTCTCTGGCTCTCTGAATCGTATGCCTATCTCGATCCCGKCTGTGGCGAACCTCACGCTCTACTGAAGATTCTCTCTCTATCTCAGCTCTATATCTACCCGAGCCTGACTAAGGCGAGCCTCACGTTCCGTTGACGATTCTTCATCTCTTGCTGAACGTAGTCTTCTGGCGTTCACTGTACTTCGTCCTATGTCCGAACGACGATGTCTTCTAGACATGACTTTATAATTTCAGCACAAAATTTACTCAGTTCTATGTATATGTATGATTAACTATGCACAAATTGCCATATTATTAATATGTGCCGCAGTAGAAAATATGTAAATATGTACCATTTAGAAACATAAGAAAATTACTGATGTAATATCTTCAAAAATATTCATGTATTTAAGGTATTTAATTAGATAAGGACAAACGCTGTATTCATTAAAATCGCTTCGAAAATAAGCTATTAGTTGTCGTAAAAAGTAAATGTCAAAAAATGTTATTGTGGGTGTAGTCGTTGGAATCGATAGCAAATTTAACGCGCTCCGAATCAATAAAAACTATTCAAAAACTGTATTTTAATTATTGAACGTGAACAGAGCGGTTTATTTCGCTGAAAAATTTAATGTACATATATCTACTGTGTCACAGAATCTGATTGGATTTTCGTCTTATTGTGAATGCAATTTGAATAAAATTTGAAATGAGTTCAGCAACATTAGATGCGAGAGATTCGTACATATGTACTTACGTACCGAGTTCTTTCACCATACTATCTAATTCAACACGAATGAGGTGGGGTGAGATTTATACGTAACTTCTAATGTTTCATTCGGTCGGACAGCGAACAAACACACAAACAGTTTTTTTTGGAAAAAGCGCTGCTCTTGTTTAAACAATTTTTGTTAAATAAGAAATGAATCAACTATTTTTTTTGATGCAGAACGAAAGTAAATATTTCAAAGTTTAACTTCAAGAAGTTTCATTTTAATCGGTGGATTCTTTTATGATGTATGGCTGTGTAAACAAAAAATTTATGGATTTTCACCACATTTTGTCCGAGTGCGACGTCCACTATATATATTTCATCACATTATAATGACATAAACCTTCGTCTTCAAGCAATCTATCTATTAAAAAAACCGCATCAAAATCAGTTGCTTAGTTTTCAAGATTTAAACATTTAAGGGGACATGAGGACAGAAAAAGTGTTTTATAATATGTAGTGATATATTTTATGGGGTCTCCGATGCTTACTTCTGGGTGATACAAACATTTTGGCAAACTTAATATATCCTCTTCAGGGTATAAAAACTCCATTTTTCACAAAGGGTACTAAGAGTTTCAAAACCGCGGCCTTATACCATTTTAGAAACATATCGTGTCAACATTAGTTTGGCCCGATTACGACAACAATAACAATTTGGTTAAAAAAATCCTTCCAAGTTCCAATCATTAATCTGGCATCTCTCGTATTCAGATGTGTAACTTCGAGCTACTGTAAACTTGTTTAATTTATATTTTAAAACTGTTGTGAAAATTTTTGAAATAAGTGCTCCGTAAAGATAAGTATGTGATATTTTTCTATTAAAGCATTTGAAACTTACTTAAGTTGTTTGTTGACAATTTTAATTTATTCCGCCGAGTCACTTTCAATTTATTTTTGTTGCTATATTCTAAAATAGTGCAATTGTTGGTGTTAACTTATATTGCTTATCTAAATTTCTTTCTTGTTTTTATTCGTTTTCCATCTTTGTTCACAGCTGTTTGCGAGTTTCTTACTTTTCGCGTATCACTGTGCATCTCAAACTGCTCACCACTTGCTTGTTGCCTTTCATAACTTATATTGCATTTATTTGTGATAAATATTTTTGTCATTTCTCTTTCTATTATTATTATTTAATTTTTTATATTTTTATTTACATTTTTTTTTTATTGCTGTTTATTATTATTAGAAGATCTCGTCTGCTCAGAATACGGAGAAAGCTGTTACTGAGCCTGGTAAGCGAAAACCTTCTCAGGATCCGCTTCCAAATAACTGTAAGTCAGGTAGTCAAAATTTAATCGTAATACCGCGGAAAAAAGCAATATTTATCTCAAGACTTGCTGCGGATACCACCGTCGATGACATAAAGAGTTATATTTCGTCGAAACTAAAATCGCCGTTTGTACAAAAAACTGATTAGCAATAATTCGCTGAGTATTTATTATCAAAATGTAAGAGGCCTTAATACAAAACTTTCAGATCTGTATTTAAATAGCGTCAATTATAATTTTAAAATCATT
>NW_017537020.1:45050-48143 GCF_001853355.1 Bactrocera latifrons
AGTGATTTCAAAAACGTAAAGTTCTTGTGTGTTACACATACATAAATAGTAATCACGTCCGTTTGTCTGTCTATATGAGTCGGAATTTACATATACGTATATGTATATGTCTGTCAGTCTGAACTATTTTATATTTGTCAAAAAGTTTATCTGTCGAAGGTTTCTACGCTTATTATCAATATTTTTTTTTTGTTTTTTAAGTGTTTTCGTGTACCAGGTATAGGACCCTTCTTTCCACCACTATTCCTTTGATACGGTTTGTAATAAGTATTTCGCTGTGGGTGATTTAGAATATCTAGTAAATATTATTTATTACCTAGTAGATTGTTTTGAATATTATTGTTGTTGTTCCTGAATTGCACCTGATTTTTTATATTAATTTTTGTTTTTGTTAAAATTAACACCAGTAATCGACTTGTATTGTTAATGTATATATACAATGGAATTGTACCTAATTTTATATTTATTTTGCTTTTTGTTTAAATATTTTCCAGTTGATTGTTTTGACATACATATATTGTCAATGTAATATTTTTACTGTAATTAATATTCATGAATTGTACGTGACTTTATATATTTATTTTTGTCTAGTCACATTTTTTATAATAAGTAGATTGATTTAAAAGAGTATATAAAAAGGGTGAAAATAGGCCTCCTGGGGAGCCGAACACCCAAAACAGACCGGTAGCGCGCCTACTTTGCAACCTCAGAGGTGGTGAGGAAGAGCAATAAACATCCAATAATCTTTTGTTTCAAAAATATTCTTGAAAGTTTTCATTAATGTTTTCCGTAATAAATACTTTTTCACAAAAAAGTTGATCTACTACATTTCTTTTAATTACATCTCTGGGCCTAAAAAAGGCAGATTTCAAACAGGTGATCTCAGCTGTGAAAAATTCTTGGAAAACAGCTGATTCTTTTGTTACTTGTAGGGTTATACAATGTTATGTGGTTATTAGACTAAAAATAACCTCTATGCTCCGTGAACATCCTATATTGCATGGTTATTTGCTTATTTTTACACAAACAGCTGTCCATTGTTTAGTGAGAACAAGTTCAGTGAAATTCGTACTTATAAAATGCCTAAACAAAGTTTAAAAAGCAACATAATTGAATTTAAAATAAGTTCTGCTATTCAGGAAATGGACTTTATTGAAGGTATGTGTTTATTAAATAATCCAAATTTTAAGGGTTCAAAAAATTCTTTGTATAAAATTTGCAGACATCTTGCGCCCTGAACAGTGTCACAATGCAATGTAAACAAAAAAAACAGCTGTTGTAGCAGAATGCTCAATAAGAAAATCTAAATGGAAATGCCATTCGCTTAGCTTTATTTATTTTATGTGCTGCCATTTAGTAAAATTCCAACGACTTCTAACACTGGAAATAAGCAAATAACCACCTTATCGTGAACAGCCTAATTGCTTTCACAGAAACTTGGTTAAAGCCCCACACTTTTGATAGTGAAATATTCAATAGCGAATTTGAAATCTTTAGATATGACCGGCTGAACAAGAAAGGAGATGGTGTCTTGTTTGCTGTTCATTCTTCAATTCCATATGAAGAAGTCGAGGTTTCGCATCCACACTTCATAGAATTTAAGTGCATTCGTATTTGCGCTAATAGTGGCTATATCTACTTAACTTTATCTTATATACCGCCTCACTCGGACATATCTGTATGTATGCAGCATGCTCCATTAATAAATAATGTTTTCTCAATGGCTAATAATACTGATTCCATGATTGTTTTGGGGGATTTCAATTTACCGTGCGTATCATGGAAATCTAATGATGACTACACCATTCCCATTAGTACTCGCTTACGTTTTAACGAGTTCTTAGAAAAATTGTCGGAGTTGGGTCTTAACCAAATTAATTTAATTTCGAACGAGTTTGGTAAGCTTTTAGATCTAGTCTATGGTGATAACGCTTCAATGTTCTCTGTTGTCCGATGTGATCCTTTGGTTCGGCCAGAGGACTCGTATCATCCTGCTTTGGAAATTAACATCGAAACCATAGCCAAATTTGCTCATAATAATACATAAGACCTTTGTTTTCGGTTCAACTTTGCGAAAGCTAATTTTAAGAAAAAATTACGAACTTTCTAAAGTTACTTGGCCAGATTACAGTGGCGACATTGAATTTAG
The DNA here is from genome assembly GCF_001853355.1 of Bactrocera latifrons. Taxonomy (NCBI): domain Eukaryota; kingdom Metazoa; phylum Arthropoda; class Insecta; order Diptera; family Tephritidae; genus Bactrocera; species Bactrocera latifrons. The sequence continues at coordinate 47,200 of NW_017537020.1, forward strand.
TGCTTCCCACTTTAATGAAACTATCTTAAACTTGTTTGAAAAATATGTTCCGAAGTGTTGTTACGCATAAAATGAGTTCTAATTTATGGTTTTCGAAAGAATTATGTAAATTAAAAATTAGAAAATCTCGTGCTTTTAAACTTAAAAAAATAACTGGTTTAAATACTGACTATTCAAAATATTCTAAAATGGGCAGATAATTTGCTGAACTTAACAAAATATGTTATAATAATTATATAAATAAAGTAAAAAAAAATATTATACGTAATCCAAAATTGTTCCTTGGTTTCGTCAACTTTAAACGCAGGATTTGTAATTTTCCGTTAGCTATGAAATATAAGTCTAGTATGTCTACTGACAATCACACCATTTCTAATATGTTCGCTGAATTCTTAAGATCCAATTACTCTCCAAAATATCCAAAAAATGTTCCGCATCAACAATAGTTATGTCCGATTTCTGTCATTAATGCACCTACCATTTCCCAAACAGACGTTTTATATCAGTTAAATATATTAGAAGAATCATACGATTATGGCCCAGATATGATTCCCTCGTGCTTTCTTAAGAAATGTTCCAAATATATATACCAACCCCTAACAAAACTATTTAATTCTTCTCTTATGCAAGGCTTATTTCCATCCATTTGGAAAAAGTCATTTATAATTCCTTTGCATAAGAGTGGATTTAGGTCATCTATTGAAAACTATGGGGGAATAGCAAAGTTGTCTGCAATAYCTAAACTTTTTGAAGCAATTATMACAGACGACATAACCTTCCGGATCTCTCCACTAATTTCTTGTTCTCAGCACGGTTTTCGTAAAGGGAAATCTACAACAACTAATTTGCTTGAATTTGTATCACATGTATCAACGGGCTTTAGGGAGAATAAGAATACTCATGTTATATACACAGATTTTAGTAAAGCTTTTGATAAAGTAAAC
>NW_017537020.1:48243-61107 GCF_001853355.1 Bactrocera latifrons
ACTTGATCTTCTTGGTTTTCAACCAATATTTCTAAAATGGGTTGCTTCTTATCTTAGTAATAGAATTCAACAAGTCATATTTAACGATACTCTTTCCGACAYAAYCAMTKTTCCTTYAGGCGTTCCTCAAGGTAGCCATCTTGGACCAATTCTGTTCTTGTTCTTTATTAATGACATGTCATCTGTTGTTAAGTTTTGAAAAGTTCTATTGTATACTGACGATGTACAACTTTTTAAGTCATTCACCTGGAATAGCGAAAGATGTCAGTTGCAAACAGACTTAAACAACCTAGTTTATTGGTGTGTTAGAAACTACATGCCATTGAACCTTAAAAAATGTAAAACCATATACTTTTCACGTAGATCTGTAGACCCTACTTCTTACGTAATACAAAACTTTAGGTTGGAGCAAGTATGCAGTTTTGTTGACTTGAGAGTAACTATGGACCCCAAACTCAATTTTAATCTTCACATATCTTCCATGGTTTTTAAAGCTAAAGGTGCTCTTTTGCTTTAATTCATTTGCATTGGGATTCCAATTTAAATCATCCCCCTTACACTAACCGTTTAAAACTTATAAATCTCCCTACAYTCGMTRGYCGTAGGGAAATGCTTGGTATAATATTTCTTGTAAAACTCATCAATGGGTCAGTCTGTAGCCCATCTCTCTTGTCTGATATTAATTTTAACATTCCCGCTCGCTCTACTACCAGGCAGTTTAGACCTTTGCTTTTAAAATTTTCTAGAACAAATTTCGAGTTAAACGAACCATTCCGCCGTATATGTCACGATTTCAATTCTCATTCCAGCACATTTGATCTGATGATGATGATTCACTCTTTACCATTAAAAAAATTATTTTATCTACTCTTAACAAGTAACATTTAAAAATTATAAACTTTAATCTAATTCTTAATTTTGGCTGTTGAAAATTTTATTTCTGTAGCTGAGCAGCTTAAAATCGCAACGCTTAAAACTCCCTTGCCTTTTATGACTCCGCTCGTTCGCGGATTGCGCCCCTCGCGTCGGTTAGGCGGGAGGAGGGTAATCGTTGGGTATTATTGTAAGTGTTCTAGAATTTCACCGGATAGAGAAGTAAAATATTGACATTGCTTTTAGTACTATTGTGGCCCTACACCATATAAAAGACAGCAAGGATAACACTACAGGTAAGGCAAATCTCGGGAAGTGTAAAGCCCGCTCCCTGAATTAACGACATTCCTTACTAACTTATCCGACCGACTTTTAATGCTAAAATTTAGGCAGCTGAGCACATTATCCCAATAATCCATTAGATTCATCAATATTTCGGCACACAAAAATCTCGTCTTCGCGGAGACTTGAAGCTAACGTATTCATGACAGATTCATGTTTTTTAATAATTTATCTTCTAGCTAAACTAAAAAAAAAAAATGCAAAAAAGGTGTAAAATTAAAATGAGTTTTTTTCATAATATTAATGAAATTTATTTATTTTTAACCTATCCTTGTTTGAGTTGCTTGCAAAATATAAAAAAAAAAACCACCATCAATTAATATCTATGATGATCTCTGTTCAGTTTATTCAAAATGGCAAACAAGAAATATTTTTAGTTTTGTGACCTGCTAAGTATCAGGTGACAATATTTTTTGCGACAATATTTTAAAACTAACCCTAGAGACTGCTTAGTAAATAGTAACTAGTCGCAAATTGGGACTTTACCTCAAAATGTCTCATATAGTGACTAGTGACTGCTAACAGAATCACGGTATTACACTGTGAAACATGGTATTGATGATAAAATGAATAAGCACTCATTTTTGAAAATCTTTATGAAAAATTTAACTCCAACCGTTAAAAAGTTGGATCCGAAAAATGCGTCATATATTGTGCAAGAATGGTTTATCTACCATTATAAACAATTAAAAACACCTCCGCAACACCCAGACACTAACCATATAGAGCATATTTAGCACGCACTGGAAAAAAATACGAACTCATCATATAGCATCGAAGAATTAAGTTACTTTGACGTACGTACAGAAAGAGCAAATATAACTCCTGAGCAGTCATCTGACCTAGTCGACGTTTAGAATCAGTTATTCAGGCCAAAGGAGGCTTAATAAAGTATTAGAATTAAAACAATCGGATTCAGAACAATATTTTCTATATGTGGGCCTAAATTTTTTTTGTGTAAAATATTTTATATTTTTATCAGAATTCCATTATCTTTGAAAATATGTAAAATATGAAATATCTTTTAGTTAAATATATAATAAGAACATCGAAATTGAAACATATAATAATAATTATTATTTTTCTTCTTTACTGGCGTAGATATCGCTTACGCTACTATAGCTGAGTTAACAACAGCGTGCCAGTCGTTTCTTATTTTTGATACGTGACGCCAATTGGATATTCCAACGGAGTGGAAGTCTTCCTCTGCTTTTCCCGACGAGTACGGACGGAGTACACTGGAGACGTGTCCTCCGTCTATCACAACATGATCGATGTGGTTTGTGGTTTTTCGATCCGAAGACAGCCAGGTACCGTGATCAATGCTGGAATCTAGTACTGCAGATAACCATATTTCGGTCCCCGGGCGAAGTCGATCAGCCTCAACCCATTTGGGAATGATTCATCGCGGAGGTTGAATTTACCGACCGTTGTGCCAAACCTTCTTTGTCCACCCTGGCGTTAAAGTCGCCAAGTACGATTTTGATATCGTACCTGAAAAAGCTCTCATATAAGCGCTCCAAGCGCTCATTGAAGGCATCTTCGGTCACATCGTCCTTCTCTTCCGTCGAGGTGTTTGCACAAATCAGCGCTTTGTTGTAGAACTTCCCATTGATGCGGATTGTGGCTAGACGTTCATCCACCGGGGTGAATGACAGTAATCGGCGACGGAGTATGATTATTATTACTTTTGTAAATTCAAAAAGAAACTTGTAATTTTTGGATAAACATACAAGTTCATGGTGTGCCTAACCTTTTTTGATACACTGTTTATAATAAATTTTATAGGATAATTTAAAGCAATGTGTCTGAATTCACCAGATGAAAACAAAAAATGCGTCTATTATTTCCATTAAATAGAAAATATTTAAAACAAGACTGTTTTTTTAACTAAATACAATATTACAATGTTTTCTTTTAAAATCAATAACAGCAGTTGGTACAATTATGATTCCGATGGGCGCCAAGATCTGAAGCTACCGTTGGAAGTCCTCCTGATTAAAAAATTATAGCGATTATAGCTACCGCAAAAGCTTAGTTTATGAGATATTGGACTACATTTAACACACGTTATGCACATGTTTCACTCCAAATATGTTTAATTAAACTGTAAAAATTTAAACAAATTCACAATTTACACTTTTTGCAGGTTTTATAAGTAAGAATTCTCTATTTTAAAAACTGTTTTTACCCTCGTAGTGAGCATCATTTACATATGTATGTACTAACGATAATAAACATATGGAGTGCTGCCATATGACAATAAGCAAATATGACCAATTCGCTGAAATTTATCTTTTTCGCTACAATTCGTCTTTCCTTATTTAGAAGTCTTATTCCTAAATAACAAACAAGTGTATATATAAATTATATTTAAAATTAAAAGGAGTATTAACAATCTCCAATATATGCATATTTTTTTATTTAAATTTCATAAACATATAAGGGGTATTCTCTTGCTCTAGCCAAACCCTTGCACGGTGCAAGAATTGCAGATTTTTCCACCTTATACAACGGCACAGCAACAAACACACGCAGAAAAATATTTGCAAGTTCTGTAAAATATGTCAGACCAAAACCTATGTTCATTTGCGTGCAATGTCACGCAAAAATATAATTGCAACCCTGTTTTAGCTGTCATTTTACACATTTTACATAAAGGCATATTCAGACATCAAATTGTTAAGGGAGATAAATCTTAAATACATTTTATAATTTCCATTTAAATTATAAAGATTTGTTACAATTTTTTTGCTAAAAATGTATGCAGTAGGTGTGAAAATTCACAATAGGCATACACAATAGTAATTTTCAATAAATTCAGATATGTATGAAAACATTCTGCAATGTGTGCTCTCGCGCCGTTGTATATTTCGGTATGTAATTTTTGAAATCTGCAATCTTGCCAGAGCAAGCGAATTCCCCTATAATAATATTACGTAACAAAGTGTTAAGTATAAGCTTTTCTTTCCATGCATATGATTTTTTTCTTATTTAAATTAATTGAACAACTAAGTAATATTATTTAATAATATTATCTTATTATTAATATTATTTAATAATAATATTATCTTATTATTTAATAATATTACGTAATAAAATACTTACGTTACTCCGGGTATTGGTTCGATAAGGATTTCTTTTTTTAAAGGAGTACTACGCAAAAGTGCTTGCCGAATATTGGCTAGTATTCTTGAAATTGGAACGTTTCAACTTTATATTTGTGTCTTTCAGTGTGCGCCGTTTGCAAAGTACCATTATTTTGCATATTATGTTTTGCTATTTCTTACGCCAATTTCTGTGCAATTTTTCGGTTCAACTGAATAGGTTGAGCCGTAAGATTTTTAGTTTGCGATTAAATATGGCGGGTGGCGACAAATTTTTGATAAAAAATTTTAAATTAATATATTTTCTTTAAATTAAAATGGGACGCGGAGAAGAATTATCTGAGTATAAAAGAGGCCTATCGTGAAAGTCGTCTCAGCCATCAAGAAATCGCTAAAAAAAAAAAAAGGACGAAACCAAAATATTGTGAATAACTTTTTGAGGAACAAAGCAAAATACGTCAAAAACATGAAAGGTGGAGTCAAATACGCTACCTCTGCGACAGCCAGGAGGCATATTGTTTGAGCTGCGTCCAGCACCCTCCCGACTCCTTATCGTGCGACTTCTTCAACCTGCTTCTGGCGAAAATAATTCGAGCTGAAGAACTTAATAGAGAAAGTGCCATCTTCCATAAGAGTATACAGTTTTTGGCGCATGCCGAGGACATTGATATCATCGCCCTCAACACAAAATACCCGCACCGTTAGTTCTGGTTTCTCCAGAGTGGACAAGGAAGCAAAGCAGATGGGTCCTGCCATCAAACAAATAGTCGTCGCACTCGCGACCTGGCTCTCACGTCACTATTGACATTCATAACTTTGAAGCTGTAGATAGTTTTGTATATTTGGGATCCAGTGTAAACTCCACCAATAATGTCAGCCTGGAAATCCAACGCAGGACAACTCTTTCCAACAGTTGCTTCTTCGGACTGAGTAGGCAATTTAGAAGCGAAGTCCCCCCTCGACGAACAAAAACCAAACTCTATAAGTCACTCATGACTTCCATCCTGTTATACTGTGCAGAGGCTTGTACAATGACAAGTATAAGCTAAATGCATAAGATATCAAAATTATCTTGAGTTACTTATGTAATTTTAATTTGTTTAGGTAGAACCTATTAAGATGAACGAAAAAAAATTCATTGATTTTGTTAACCTTTCAGAAGAAAAAATAAATAAGGATTAAATATTATGTTTTCGAAAAAATTTCTTCAGCATTCTATTTTAATATGATTTAGGAATTTTAGATAAATTCCTACCTCTGAGATCATGAACCTATTCAGTTGAGAGGAAGTGTACTATATATCTAAGTTTTACATTAGCTGTTATTGTCATTCAAAATAGTTCGAGCTGCAGAACTAAATAGAGAAGGTACCATCTTCTATAAGAGTGTACAGCTGCTGGCGTATGCCGATGATATTGATATCATTGCCCTCAACACCCGCGCCGTTAGTTCTGCTTTCTCCAGACTGGACAAGGAAGCAACGCAAATGGGTCTGGCAGTGAACGAGGGCAAGACGAAATATCTCCTGTCATCAAACAAACAGTCGTCGCACTCGCGACTWGGCWCTCACGTCACTGTTGACAGTCATAACTTTGAAGTYGTAGATAATTTCGTCTATCTWGGAACCAGCGTAAACACCACCAACAATGTCAGCCTAGAAATCCAACGCAGGATAACTCTTGCCAACAGGTGCTACTTCGGACTGAGTAGGCAATTGAGAAGCAAAGTCCTCTCTCGACAAACAAAAACCAAACTCTATAAGTCACTCATAATACCCGTCCTGCTATATGGTGCAGAGGCTTGGACGATGACAACAACTGATGAGTCGTTTATGGTCCTTTGCGCGTTGGCCACGGCGAATATCGCATTCGATGGAGCGATAAGCTGTACGAGATATACGACGACATTGACATAGTTCAGCGAATTAAAAGACAGCGGCAACGCTGGCTAGGTCATGTTGTCCGGATGGAGGAAAACGCTCCAGCTCTGAACAGAGGAAGAGGAAGACCTCCACTCCGTTGGAAGGACCAAGTGGAGAAGGACCTGGCGAACAGAAGAAACGACTGGCGCGCTGTTGTTAACTCGGCTATAATCCCGTAAGCGGTGTCTACGCCAATCAAGAAGAAGAAGTTATTGTCATTCAAGAATTCACATTGCTTAATATTTATCAAAAGAAAAGATTATCATATAGTATTTTGAGATAAAAGCCGGCATTTTTTAGATATTTTCCATATAATAGAAATAATAGATGTATTTTTTCGTTTGTTAAGTCGATTTTCAGGTGAAAATAGATTCATTGCTTTAAAAAAAATTGTTGGTTTACATCTTTTTCCCTTTGTAGTGTCTAAATCACCTGTGATAATGTAATAGATTTTCAATGCTGCCAAGTATATGGAGCAAAATCAGAATCGCACAGAGCGATTTAGCCTGGATCAGTTTCATATCATTTCGATGAAGTGATTTTGAACTGTCATTTTTGTATGGCGAAATCTTGATAAATTTATAAGATTAGTGGGATAAACCACTCAACAGCCGAAATCGTGTGTCGTGTTCAATTCAATTCTAAGTATTTAGTTTTTTTTAGAAGCGTCACTTTGAATTATCTTAATAAATGAGCGTTTAATAATTAATGTGGAGTTTTATTCTGCCACAGTTGAAAAGGTTACATTGTTTACAATTATGAGGAAAAATAGCCTTGCCACAACTAAACACCAAATATGTAGTATTTTCAACGACTTTTCTTTGTTTGTATTATCCAGTAATTTTTTTCTATATCAACTGTAATAAAAAATACTTTCCAACATTTATCAAGCTATAATTGAGTTGTAAACACTTGTATATGTAGAAGATTGTCTTGTAGATGTCTCCATATCACTTTACTTCACACTTTTACACTTTAAACTTTACTCAATAATATCACTTCACTGTACGAGCACAATAAGTTCTGCTCCTATCAAGATCACTGCTTGAACTGATTCTACGAGGACATTGCGCCTAATTATATACGCACCCCTTTATTGCTCTACACGTAGCTCACGGTACCTGAGTCTCTTCACTCTGTTCGCAGTATACGATCAGATCTCACTCAGTAACAGTTTCTTTAGTCCTGTTGCTATGCTTATTTGCGCATTTACATTCTATACATACGCCGCCAATGTGTCGGCTATTTAAAATAACATTGTGGCACATACAGTTACCTACAAAATATTAGCACTACAACATACGCATTTACAGTGACATACAAAATACAAATCTAAGCGCTCCGACATATACACTTGTGCTCATATAATTAAGTCATTCAGTACTTTTTTACAACATGTAAAAAAACAAGTTATATTTCTTTATGCAACATCCCTAATATTGTTCGAGCAAAAAGTTCCGTTATTCTAGGAACCCCACCGATTTACAGCGCATTCAAGTATTTTCGTTTGGGAGAGTTTAAATGAATTTTCCATTTATTGTCAATWAAAGTGTGCTCACATAATTAAGTCATTCTGTTTGAAACGTGTAAATTAACATTTTTTCGCCACAATTTACATCAATATTGTTCTTTTTTACTAAATTAAGTTATTTTTAACAAAATTTGTAGTCATCGTCGTCATGGGTAAAAATAAAGGCACTACTTCAAGCAAAAGAAGGGTCATATGGGAATGTTTTCAAAAATATCAAAATATTGCCGAAGTTGTAGATGTTTTAGGATTTTCTTGAGGCGAAATTAATAACGCTGTTAAATTTTATAAAAAAAAAATAAGGCTTTTGAAAATTTACCGGGTAAAAAGCCAAGACTACCCGTTCTGACGATAGGGCCTTAGTAAGGCTAAGTAAGTCTGATCCATTTTTAACCTCCACAGAAATTAGGGCTCAATTAGAGGAATACCACGGCGTACAAATATCTGCGCAAACTGYACGAARACGACTACAAGAAAATTCATTGAATGACCGTTTAGCAAGACGAAAACCTAACGTTTCAAAAAAAAATATTGAAAAGCGAAAAGCGTTTGCTAAAGACCATCTCTGGAAGGACTCTAAATTTTGAAATTTGGGGGTTTGGAGTGACGAATCCAAATTTAATGTATTTGGTAATGATGGGAAACGATATGTAAGACGACCCCCTTTGTAAGAACTCAATCCCAAATACACTAAAAAAACCGTGAAACATGGCAGTTCATCGGTGATGGTGTGGGGTTGCTTTACGTCATCATTCGTTGGCCCGATTGTTAAAATAGACGGGAAAATGACAGGTGAAATGTACAAAGGAATACTGGAGAACAATTTAGACGGTGATTATGTGGACAACTTACCGTTAGCTTGGATTTTCCAGGACGATAACGACCCCAAACACTGCTCGCCGGTCGTTAAAACTTGGATACTTAGTTGAAATATTAAAATTCTGGATTGGCCAGCTCAAAGTCCGGACCTAAACCCCATAGAAAACCTATGGGGGATTATAAAAAGAGCCGTAGCTGCAAGAAAACCTCGCAACAAAGATTCTTTATGGGAAATAATACAGGCAGAGTGGTACAAAATAAGCACCGCTTAATGTGCTACTTTAGTCCAAACAATGCCTAAGCGATGTACTGAGATGCTACGTAATAAAGGTTATCCAACTAAGTATTAGTCTTAGGTAAGGTAAAACTGCAAAAAAAATATCGTATACTTCGAATAACTACATTTTTCTTTAGGTGACTTAATTATATGAGCACAACAGCATGGATGGGCTAAGCGAATGAAGGCAATATTTTTATTATTTTAAAAGTTAAATAAAAAATAAGTATTCTGTTTTGAACTGAATTAAAATTTCTTCCATTTTTTGTAAAGTTAAGTTTCATTCCTGTACCATAGAAGTTGCTTTGAATAAACTTTCGTTCTGTTACTGGCGTGACTTAATTATGTAAGCACAAGTGTATGTATAATGTGTGATTTATATTTAATATACACAAATATGTAAGTAAAACTCTATGATTATAAATTTCTTACTTATAAAACCTGCAAAAAGTGTAAATTTGTTTAAATAAATAAAGTGTGCATATAGTGTGTTAAAAGTAGTGAAATAGCTTGTTGAAATGTTCGAATTTTGGAAATTTTAATGTCGAAGGACATCAGGAGCTCATCTTTCCAACGGTACCTTCAGATCGCGGCGCCAAAGAAATCGGAATTGTACCAAATTATATACCTTATTTCTATCTATTATTATATCTATAATTTATTTGAATGAAAAAAATCCTTTTGAACTACTGTCCGTTAAACATAAAATAAAATCATTTTGTATTCGTCATGACTATATTTATTTATAAAAAAAAAATCTGACCGATTAGTTAGTTCCAGCATTAAAAGAAAAATCGCGAAAATCAGTAATTTTTCGGAGGCTCACACTGAGACGATCCCTTAAGTATTTTAACACAGAAGCTTGCTTTTTTTGCCAAACAGCTGCATCGCTTTTACTGCAAGCCACTGTATGTGTATGCTTAAAATATTGCAATTCCAAAAACAAAAGTTCACATAGGACTTTTAATAGTATAGAATATTTTTCAACAGTTGGTTTTTTTGATCTTCTCAAGTCTCAATGTCTTGAATACTAATATATTATTGTTTTGTTTATAGAAACATATATAACTACACTATAGTAAAGTTGTTTTATTAGAATATATAAATTGAGGAAAATATACACATATAATGTCAAAAATTTAAAACACGCTTTATCGTGATAGCGCAGATACGGAATTTTTGTTCTCTGGAAAACGTGCAAGGTATCTTTGAAGCCGTAAGAATTTAATCGAAATTAAACGCTTGTCGAACCACCAGCCATTTATTTCGTTATGAACCACTCCTGCATCAAATTCGCTGCAACAACGGACATAAACACAGCAACTTTTTTTATCAATTTGGATTTCTTGAATACAACATCGGGTTCCAACTTTCTCTAATATAGCAGATTCTATTATTTGTTTTAAATTATAGATATCTGATTCTGTCGAATCAAACATATGACGAATTTTCAAACATGATGTGGGAGGTTTACTTATTTTATTTGCATAACCAAAAGCGGGACTTTGCCATTTCTTAAGTAAACCATTTGTTGCATTAGAGTTTGCATTACTTAACCATGTCATAGTGCGGTATTCTGTGCCATCACAAAGTTTTTGTCCGAATTGTATTCTGCTATCGTTTATTTCGAGAACTTTCAATGCTTCTTTCCAATAATTCAAATAAGCGTTACGCTTATTTAAAGGTATTAACTTATCACGGAGATGATTTATAATAACTTCCCGTTCTTCCGGGACTTCACTTAATGATGCTCTATAAATTAGTTCGTTTACAATATCTGTCGTAAACTGTTCAATAACAGTAGAGCGATTTAATCTCCACGCCTTTATGTTACGATAGAGTATATATAAAGAAACCGAAATTGTCACTATAATGGAACCAATGCCAATAATTACAAAGAAACTCTTAACTTTGGAGTAAAATCTACAAAATGACGAGAGATTTTCATTGGTTAAAGAAAAACTTATATTTTGTTCCTCATTTATTACAACTTTCCATTGAGGGTTTTCCTCTATAAGAACTTTTGCATAGGATAATTTCTGTTTCCACCTCTGCAATCCATTAGAGTATTCTATTTTATCCATAGAATTAATAATATCTGTTTCGACAACAACAACCTTTTTATTGTTACAATGGAATTTTTTCGACCGATTTTGTAGATTCTCCATAATATTTTTAAGTAATTTAATTGTACCATCAATGTAAACAGCTGGGATGCAGTTCGCTTTATATTTTGTCTCCTCACAAATTATTACCTTAGTTCGAATATTATCAACATCCAAATTGTTTGGACTTTTCAATATATAAATTAACGCCAACACAATAAAAAACATTGCAAAAAAACTAACCAATAAATATGGCCTAAAGCTTTGGTTGAGGCGGGATTGCGTTCCAACATAGGATATAAGATCGTAAAACGTACGTTTTGATTTATTTAAGCACTTATTTGATCCTTTCGACAATGATAAGCATACGTGTTGATGACTTTCACATACTTTCGGTTTTCTAAAAGTTTTGTCACGAAAACTTAGCAATCTACTTACTACTCCTTCATGACTTTGATGTTCCGAAAGCCTACTTACAATCTGTTCTGGCGAAGTGTGAATTGAGTAATTTGTACCCCTTGGAAAATTATGTTCAATGTTATTGCCTACATTCGTATGTATAGGGTTACAATTATTTGATAACGAATCGTTTTGGTACATGGAGTACGCCGAACCGGTCATAGGACGATTTCTTATACTCATTTTACGATTTGCTGGAAATGAATTTAATGATTCTTGGTTATATAGGCTCCAACGTTTCGTTTGTGACAGACCATTAAAGTTTATATTGAGCAGTGTATCCTTCATTTCATTTTGTTTAGATTTAAGTAATTTATTCGTTAATATACCACGTGTAGTCTCTGTTACTGCTACTTTAGGAAATCCCAAAGCACCAAGTTTCTCCTGGAGTTCAGCATCGGATAATTGCTCACCATCTGTTCTCATTTTTAAAGTATATTATGTGAATTTCGTAATTATAACTAATTTTTTTCTTTTACAATATGTTTACATTTCATTAAGTCATTTTCCATTTTTTTCTCAAATTTTTAATATTTATCTTATTGTTTTAGAACTATATATGTAAACTCGACGCTGTGTATTCTAATTGGTATAATCGCGATACCAAAATATATAGAACCCGATAGAATTTACAATCGGAATGCGAATTACTCCTGCGTTCCGAATGACAACTTTTTATTTCATAAGATTTGGCTCATATAAAGAGACTATGGATGCCTCAACACGTTGAATCTATTGCTGGAAAATACGCAAATTACAGCTTACAGCCCTAATCTCATGCCTTCACAAAAATCACCACCCTCACTATTGCTAGGTTTTCCGTATATTGTTTTGATTTCAAAAGCTATTATTGTCGCAATAACAAATTTCGGATGTGTGAAAGCAAACTTCACAATACGAAATCGGTTGCGTGTGTTCTCATAATTTCAATATTTAAAAACAATTGTACTAATTTTATTGAAATATAATGGAGGAACTATTTTAGCTGAGCCAAATCCTAATCTTACCAAAAAATTAAAAGACTTTGTACTTTATAGAGAGCAGCCAACAATTATAAGATGTAATTAGCTCTCCCAAAGTCATTAATACACAAAGTGATAAATTATATCCGACCGTGTCCATTGCCCCAAAGGATTTTAAATCGAATTCAACACTGAAGACAGAGAAATTAAAGCCGCTGACGATGTAGCAGAACTTGCAGAACTGAACCCCAGGATGAAGAAAAGGATGGTGAATTTTCTCAAGCGTTTTTGAGAATTGAAGTTTTGTTTTATGGGATGCGTGTTTGTTTAATATTTCTTTTTTTAATATTCACTTAACSAATTGCCTGTACCGGACACTTGAACAGAAAATTGCGACGGCGAAATAGCGAAAAAGAGAAACGCGTGCGAATTCGATTGCGGTCTAATAACAATTGCTTCTTTATTTCATTT
>NW_017537020.1:62702-65800 GCF_001853355.1 Bactrocera latifrons
TCAACTTTCGTTAATTATTGTAAAAGATTACGTTGAGGTAAGTAAGGTGAGTAATATTTTCGTAATACAAAGTGGTATTAGGGTAAGTATACAAAATAACATAATTCAATATTTTATAAGTTTTATAATTCATTCTTATTACTTTCAGCTTTAGGTTTAAATATATAAGTATATTGTCGCTTGACGCAACAGATGGGATGTCTACCAACCAAATACATACAACAATCACTGAAGGATGAAAGTAGTGAAGAAAGAATAAGATGCAAATAAAGAACCCTAAAATCAAAGATATACCGTCGTTGGATGTAAAAGAGGAAAAGCCGACAGGGCACGAATATCAACAAATAGTAACGAGCAAACTACCGCTGATACAACACAGGAAAGCACATAGTCATCATGAACGTCACTTAGTTGACGACCATGACAGGATCGACCACAGTATCTTTGCAGCAGTCACTTTTGCTGCCAGGGAGAATGTTCAAAATTGAACAGGTTCCTTCTAAGAAATGGCGGTGAGGAAAATAATATATTTAGTTCTTTTTTATATATTCTACATATAAGAATATTAAATAAGATAAGATAAGAGATATGATATACGTACATATCCATATACAGTCCACTAATTTTAAAAAATTATTTCTTTGGCTCGGCAATATGTTCACACATCAGTGAACATGCTTACTTATTTAGTATCAGCAAAGCCGTCATACATAAATATGTACATACTGATTTTATAACAGGGACCGAAGATGTTTTGGAACATTTTGCCGAATTTTCAAGAGCTCTCCGCATAATTTCTCGAGTCAGATCAGATCAGATCGAGTTCAGATTCTACAACCGAATTCAACCAGATTACAAAACTCCTACATTGCCTGCAACGCTCACTTCTGATGAAGTTAAATTTGTCAAACACGGACTTATTCAGTTAACTCAGAAGGCACATTTTGGTTCTTAGTACTCAGGTTTAACAAAAAATCTTCAAAGCAATAATAAATCTTCAATTCTATTATTAAATCCCTTTGTTGATGTTAATGTAGTCATAAGAGTAATAGGACGCTTCTGCCCTCAGCATCGAACAGCAGCACCCAATTATACTACCATACAACTGTCAATTCTCGAAATTATTGGTAAAATTTATTCATATTACCTCCCTTCACGGAGGCAGTTAACTAGCTCTGCGTCTTTTACGAATGCAATGCTGGATCTTCAAGGAAAAGAACCTTATTCGCACAGTGATACATAATTGTAAAAGCTGCGTTCAATATATAAAAAAAAGAGAGGAAACACAACTTATGGCTTCATTTCCGTCGCCACGAACAAATCTTACAAAGCCCTTTGAGTCAACCGGAGTAGATTTCTCCGGTCCATTCGACATCAAAAACTTTACTGGCCAAGCTTGCCTGATAACAAAGGGATATGTAGGCGTTTTTGTTTGCTTTTCAACAAGGGCTATCCATCTTGAAGCCACTAGTAATTTATATACGGCAGCATTAATGAGTGCTCTCACAAGATTCCTATCACGTCGGAGCTGTCCAAATCATATTTATTCCAACAATGGCACAAATTTTCTTGGAGTACAGAAAGAAATTAAGATAGCTAACTCCAGCAAATTTTCCCCACCTAAAATGACATTTCATTCCTGCAGGTGCTCCTCATATGGGAGCCTTGTGAGAGGCAAGAGTGAAGAGTTTTAAAAATCATTTAAAAAATGTATCATTATTTATGAAGTACACATTCGAAGAACTTTCTACACTGTTTCTCGTCGGTTCTATGACGGCTGACATCACTGACTTGACTCCCTTGCTAGCAACGGCGGAAACAGAAATCACTGAGAGCCCGCTATCATTAGTAAACTGATGGCAAAACTTAAAAGCCCTAAGTCAGCACTTTTGTCAGAGATGGAAGACCGAATATTCAACTTCAGAAACGGAAGAAATTGAAACATTCCCAACAGGACGTCCAAGTCAACGACCTAGTAGTAGTTTATAATGAAAATTTACCTCCAAATGAATGGAGATTAGGCAGGATCATCAAAATATATACAGAGTTGGACCAACGAATTCGGGTGGAGGACATCCAAATTCAACGTCATTTTACCCAATCAATGCTAATTTTATTCTATAGATTCACACCTTAATAATCTTCATTTTTATTTAAGAAATTATTCAAAATGTCGACCATCATGCGGCTGCCCACACCATACAATGATTCATGTCTTCAATTCAGATGCCGAAGAACTAGATGAGGATGTCATTGAGTTAACGTGGGCGCAGCAAGTCGAGGTGGTGGAAATGGAAGAGAATACATTCACAATCGGCACGACGGATTCCATCCTCTCTCAACCGTCTCAACCGACGTCATCAAGGCATCCAAGCAGCTTTTGCCTCTTCCGCATACCACACGCCCAATATCGAGCCAAATTCGATTCGTCTCGCCGACTTCGGCGTACTGGTAACTATGGAAGACCACACACTTAAAAATTTTCAGAAACTAAGGCTAGCAGACAACAATTTCTACAAGTCAGCGCCAGTCGAAGTAATTTTAAAAATTGTGAAAAATGTTTTCTTTTCAATTTACAGAATATTTCGAAGCTTTTGTGTAAAAGATTTTGGCAAAGTTTGATACCTTTTTAGCTGTGTTTATACAAATACCATAATAAAACATCATAGTATTGTTTCCAGCAAAATATTAGTGGTACTCATTTAACCTCGTAAACGTATGGCAGCATCGCAAATTCGCAATATCGTAAAACAGCTGTTAATTTTTACATGCATTTTATCAGAGAACGTCTATCGTAGAGAAGGTTCACGGCGCGGAGATCGTAAAAATATTTTTGGATAACTGGGTCGAGATGAGCCAGTTTTACCACTGCCAGCTCGGCAGGAGAAACTTTAACATTTTCGTTTGAACAGAGGTGAGCCAGAGAACTTAAAACATAGAGAAGGTGCAAACAGAGAACTTAAAACATAGAGAAGGTGCAGGTTCGATGTCGAACATTTTATAAGATTGTGATAGGGAATTCACCTCACAACCATAGAATTCACGATGTGAAATGTTAACATTTTTAACAGTTCTCCACATACTCAAACAGAGAATAT
>NW_017537020.1:71100-77228 GCF_001853355.1 Bactrocera latifrons
AAAAAAAAAAAAAAAAAAAACACCCTTATAGACGCCCACGCGAAGGTTAATATCGTGCTAAGTTCTAACAGAATCTTCGACAATAGTGCGCCACCGTATAACGTACAGTCTATTACGCCATATATAAAACTTGAATAAAAATCAGGAAAACGCTACAGAATTCGGGAGAGGACATAAATCCAAAAGGTGAACTCAATAAAACCCTGAAAGTACTGCAGTGCAACTAAATTAAAACATAAAATAAATAAAATTAAGAAACCAAAATTTCATCAAAGTAAAACAAATTAAAAATAAAACAAATAAAATTAAGAAATCAACAATTAAAAATTTCAGCAAACTAAAACAATTCAGGAATAAAACAAATGAAATTAAGAAATCAACAATTAAGAATTTCAACCAAATAAAATAAATTAAAAAGCAACATACAGGGTGGCTGATGAATTTTGCTACATTAAGAAACTCAAATATTTTTTTTTCAGTGTATGGAATTAATTTTTCATTTATTCATGTTAAAGCTCATTCAATTTTAAAAATTAGCTTAATTAGTTTTAAAAATAATGGAATTTAAATGCCCCCCCTGGTCGTTGATCCATGTGCGGCATCTTACCAAAAAGTTGTTCATTACTGCTTGGAGAGTTGAGACAGGAATAGTCGCAATTGTTTCTCGAATGGGTTGCCTTAGTTCATTCAAATTTGTTGGTTTTGCTTTTTAGACTATCTGTTTGCAATAACCCCACAAGAGAAAGTCAGGTGCAGTAAGGTCAGGCGACCTGGGTAGCCAACGGAATGTGGAGTTTCTGGATATACGCTTATTGGGAAATTTTCGTCGCAATTCTGAGGAGCTTCACTATCTTGCTGAAACCACACAGAATAGAAAAACTCTCTCAACATGCTCGAAGAAGTAGGGCCAGACAATGCAGCGTGATGAAACTGCACACCGCACTGTGACACGAAGTGGATGCAATTCCGTCTCATGGAGTATCTGTGGGTTGGAAGCACTCCATATTCGACAATTTTGTTTGCCGTTTAAATCGAAATGGGCCTCATCAAACATGAAAAGACAGTTCAATATGTTTCCATCTTCTTCCACCATTGGAAGCATCTTCTGGCAAAGTTCCAAGCGAATCGGCAAGTCTGCAGCGTTCAGTTTGTTGGCCATTTGAATTTTAAATGGGAATGAGTCCAAATCTTTGTGCATAATTGACTATAATGACTGTCTGCTTACACCTATTTGAGCAGATAAGCTTCTTGTCGAAACACGTGGATTGTTTTGTATGGCAGCAGCTACAGCAGCGATTATTTCCTCCGTTTGAACTGAAGGGGTTCAATGGTAAGGTCTTCTGTTGACTGTCCCATGCTCGGCAAAATTGTTTACAAGTCTCATTATGGTCCATCTGCTCGGAGGATTGCCGCCAAACGTGCGCCTGTACTCTCTTTGAACCGAAACTACGGACTCCAGTGCGTGATAGCGGCGGACTATCCAAATTCTTGTTTCAGTGTCCCAGTTATCCATTTTTGTTAAATGTAAAAGTCAGTCTGCAAAATAAAAAAAAATTAACCAGATTCATTAAATAGAAAAAAGGTTATTTAATTTTTTTTTGGTAGCGGCTTTCATCAGCTACCCTGTATAAAAACAACAAATAAAATGAAATGACAGACCCTGAATGAGCACCGACGGCTCTCTCAGACAGCAACATGAGCCAGGTCGCATTCCAGATCACTAATATTGAGAAGTTCGAAGGAGATTCAAACACGTTGTACATCTTTATTAGCCGAATCGACTACATATTGGGTCCTTCTGCTACCGGAGACGCACGGCAACCGCAGATCCTGTTCGGACATATCGAGCGCGGTATGAGTGGAGATGTTATGCGCTGCATTAGAGTTAATGACATGAGAACTTGGGCAGACCTCAGACGACAACTAATACTCAAGTACAAGCCCCAGACCACAAACCACGTCTTTCTGGGGGAATTTTGCAGGACCCCATACAAAGGCAATGTACGAGAATTTTTGGAGGAAGCAGAGAACCGCTAGCAAATACTAACCAGTAAGCTTGAATTAGAACAAAACTTTGGAGAAAAAACATTATACCTTAGATTAATCAAATCAAGCATAGAATCTCTAATAGATAAGTTGGCCCTACCCCGTTTATCATTCACCAATATCATACACTACTTGGCGAGTGCCATCATTTTATCATTAATCATATGAACAACCAATACTCAACTACCCTAAACCAAATTTCCAACCTCATCCAAATATCACTTTACTATCCGACTTATGACTATTGGAGTCATTATTCGGAACACCATGGCCAAACCGACAACAGCAACCATAATTTACCACAATTCCAACAGACCGATACAAACGAGACAGATGAGGACACACAAGAACCAGATGCCGAGCAAGTAGGAAATTATCGGCTACCAGCCCCCCCAGTATATAATAATACAATATAAAGACACTACCTTAAAGTACCTTATTAACACCGGTTCCTCAATCAACATGCTATCCCAGAACATAATCAATCTACCAGTTCAGAATACTATATGTCTGAGTCACACCAGCAACGGACCACTTATCTTAAAGAAAAGCATAACCATACCATCACAATTTTTGTTTCCAACCCCAGAGGAATTCTTACTGCACCCTTTTTCTGAGAATTACGATCTTTTGCTGGGATCATAAGCAAGAGGTTTGTCCTTCTTCTTTTTCTTAATTGGCATAGATACCGCTTACGCGATTATAGCCGAGTTAACGACAGCGCGCCAGTCCTTTTCTTTACGCTAAGTGGCGCCAATTGGATATTCCAAGCGTAACCAGGTCTTTCTAAACCTTCGTTCCATCGAATGAGATATTCGCCGTGGCCAACAGGCAAAGGACCATAAATCTTTCGCAAAATTTTCTCTCGAAAACTAGCAATGTCGACACAACAGTTGTTGATATCGTTCAAGCCTCTGCACCATATAGCAGGACGGGAATTATGAGTGACTTATAAAATTTGGTTTCTGTTTGTCGAGAGAAGATTTTGCTTCTCCGAAGTAGCACCTGTTGGCAAGAATTATCCTGCGTTGGATTTCCAGACTGACATTTTTGGTGGTGTTTACGCTGGTTCTAAGGTAAACGAAATTATCTACGACTGTTTGTTTGATGACAGGAGATATTTCGTCTTGCCATCTGGTTTGTTTCCTTGTCCAGTTTTCAGAAAGCAAAACTAACGACACGGGTGTTGAGGCCGATGATTTCAATATCATCGGCATAATCCAGCTGCTGTACACTCTTGTAGGAGATGGTACCTTCTATATTTAGTCCTGCAGCTCGAATTAATTTCTCCAGAAGCAGGATGAAGAAGTCGCACAATTAGGTAATCGCCTTGTCTGAAACCTCGTTTTGTATCGAACGGCTCGGAGAGGTCTTTCCCATTCTGACGGAGCTTCTAATGTCGCTCAACGTCAGTTTACACAGCCGTATTAGTTTCGCTTGGATACCGAATTCAGACATCGCGACATAAAGGCATCTCCTTTTCGTGCTGTCGAAAGCAGCTTTGAAATCCACGAAGAAGTGGTGTGTGTCTATTCTCCTTTCTTTTCAAGATTTGGCGCATGGTGAATATCTGGTCGGTTGTGGACTTGCCAGGTTTAAAGCCACACCGATAAGGTCCAATCAGTTTGTTGACGCTGGGTTTTAATCTTTCACACAATATGCTTGATAGAACCTTATATGCGATGTTGAGGAGGCTAGTCCCACGGTAATTGGCGCAGATTGTGTGGTCTCCTTTTTTAAGAATTGGGCATAGCACACTTAAATTCCAATCGTTGGCTATGCCCTCGTTTGACCACATTTTGCAAAGCAGCTGATGCATGCTCCTTATCAGTTCTTCGCCGCCGTGTTTGAATAGAACGGCCGGCAATCCATCGGCCCCGCCGCTTTGTTGTTCTTCAGGCGGGTAATTGCTATTCGAACTTCTTCATGGTCGGGCAATAGAATGTCTGCTCCATCGTCATCGATTGGGGAATCGGGTTCGCCTTCTCCTGGCGTTGTGCGTTCACTGCCATTCAGCAGACTGGAGAAGTGTTACCTTCATAATTTAAGTAGGCTCTGGGCATCGGTGACTAGATCAACTTTAGTGGCTCTACAAGAGTATGCTCTGGTCTTGAAACCTTCTGTAAGCCGCCGCATTTTTTCGTTGAATTTTCGAGCATTATCCCTGTCGGCCAGCTTATCAAGCTCTTCGTACTCACGCATTTCACCCTCTTTCTTTTTCTATCTGAAAATGCGTCTCGCTTCCTCTTCAACTCTCGGTATCTATTCCAACCCGCACGTGTTGTGGTCGATCGTAACGTTGCGAGGTAGGCAGCGTGTTTTCATTCGCTGCGACACGGCTCACCTCGTCGTACCAGCTGTTCGTTTGCACTTTCCGAAAACCAATGGTTTCGGTTGCAGCTGTACGTAAGGAGTTTGAAATGCCGTCCCACAGTTCCCTTATACCGAGTTGTTGACGAGTGCTCGCAGGGATTTCTTTTCTGATATCTGTTGTGATTGCAGCTTCTCGACGTCGCACCTTCCTTGTGTTTGTTGGCGAGTTAGTGGTCCGAGTCGATGTTAGGACCTTGGAGCGCACGTACATCTAAAACACTGGAGACGTGTCTTCCGTCTATACCAATATGATCGATCTGGTTGGTGGTTTTTCGATCCGGGGACCACAAAGTAGTACTACAGATAACCGTATTTCAAGCCGTGGCGAAGTCGATCAGCCTCAACCCATCTGCGGATGTTTCGCCGTGGAGGCTGAATCTACCGACCGTAGTGCCAAAGATACCCACCCTGGCGTTAAAGTCGCCAAGGACGATTTTGACATCGTGGCGGGGGCAGCTCTCATAAGTGCGCTCCAAGCACTCATAAAAGGTGTCTTTGCTCACATCGTCCTTTTGATCCGTCAGTACGTAGGCGCAAATCAGCGATATGTTGAAGAAGCTTGCTTCATTTTGACTGGAAACTTTCACACGTGTATGATGGCTCCGAGGCCATCAAATATCAGGGAGAATCGCTTCTCTATACTTGACACGGGACCTAAAAGAAAAAAAACGCAAACCTCCAATAACTGTTCAATTAGAAGATTTCCCCTTCTTCCCAAAAATAAAGCAGACGACCCAAAATTTATTGTGATTGAAGCTACTGATCTCTCCAGACCTATTACATCTTACTCATGTTTCGCAATACATCATGCCGTTAAACAAATTAGCAGTGAAGTGCATAACATATCCACTCTTCGTGTTGGAAAACTATTGCTTCTGGTAAAGAATAACAAAGTAGCCGAAAAGTTTCTAAGGGCAAAACAATTGGTAGGCGTCTATATATTAGCCACCCTACACGCATCACTCAATCAAGTGAAAGGTAGGGGAAGGTGGGGAATGTTGGGCACATGTAGGTTGACAGCTGTAACCAACTGTCATCGGCTCGTCTCATACTAAGCTCAGTTTCCATATAGCACTAGAGCTGTGAACACGTGTTATAACCTCTCTGCGACAACAAAAAGAAATTCGACACTCCGAAAGTTTTTTTTCAACTCTGTGTACAGTTGATTATTTTTACATTTTCGAATTGATTCCAGGTAAATATGTGTATAATATTAGTTGAGCCTTTAGCCTTCGACACACAAAAGAAATTTTGCATGAATTTACATTGTGTTCATTATCCACCGCCATTTTGCAAATATGAGCGTTTGGGGAATCTCGGGGCGCTTATTACGGGGAATGTCGGGCCACATAGTTTTTTACATTTGATATGCTAACTTCATATAGTTTTCAACATTTCCTGATAGTTTGATTACATTGTTAGATGGTTACATGAACTCTGACGTATTCCCTCAATTCATGTGTCATTTCATCAAGCACATCGGTGCTAATGCCGATTCGCCAACCATGTGCTGCTGGACAACCACGGTTCGCATTTATCGATCCAGGCGATAGATTTGGCGTTGGATCATGGCATCACGTTGCTGTCTTTTCCRCCGAAATGCACGCACAAAATGCAGCCGCTAGATGTTGCGGTATTTGCACCATTTAAAGGCATGATGACCGTGAAGCATGATGCATGGAAAAAGTCCAACATTTGTGTCACTTTCG
>NW_017537020.1:78043-83189 GCF_001853355.1 Bactrocera latifrons
CCCGACATTCCCCACCTTTTTTTTTCAAAATCGCAAAATTAGGTTTTTTGCGCCAATGGCTATAACTTTTGAATTTTTGTAGAATTTTATCAAACCAATGTTATCAAGAGGAAGGTTACGACTCGCACTACAAATCCATGTTTTGGAATTTTCACAAAAAATAACTATTATGTGACTTTTTAACCGAAATCAAAACCATGCCCAACATTCCCCACCTTCCCCTACCGTATACGCTCAACAATGTTGCAGTGGGGAAATCATGGGAGTTATCCTCCCAAAGAGTGGTTGAGGTTTACAAATTTAAAAAATATATCGATGGGAAATTCTTACCATCGGGAGTGGTCTTTCTCACTTTTAATCTTTATAATTTACCCAATAAAATCGATATCGCCTGGTGCAAAATATTAGTTCGCCAATATATACCTCTCCCCATGCGATGCAAATCTTGTCAGATTCTTGGGCAWACAAAAAATAAATKCCAMCGCTCTCCTCTCTGTGAAAACTGTTCCCTCCCTCCTCATTCTCCTTCCGACTGTGATYGCACTTTTTGCGCTAATTGTTTCCAAGCACACCCCTCCTCCTCCAAGGATTGTCCAAAATTTGTACAAGCTAAAGAAATTCTAAAAATCAAAACTATGAAAAAGTGTTCAATGCGGGAAGCTACAAAAATATACAAACAACAAGCAAACGTAACAAACTCTTCCAATAGCTCATATGCTGACATTGCATCCACTACAAACACAAGCAAAACCAGTAAAAACTGTGCTACAGAGTCACACCAAACAATAGAATCAATTCCACCAACACAACAATTTATGAAAACAACAATAATGCCAATAAAAAAAAACTTAAACAAAACACAAACCAATATTGACAGTTTAAACCTTTCCTACATATCCACCAGTCCTAGCAAACAAGCCAAAATACCAGACTCCCCGAAAGTAGAATCTGATACAGCAATAAAAAGAAATAATAATATTCCATCAACTATCATCACCAACAAACAAAATAACTCTTCCAACTCTCCAGTTTTGGATATCTCATATCCAATCACAGATCAAAACGAAATAGAAACAAACTATAATATAAATCCACCTCTTCAACCAAACTCACCATACTCTTTCTCTCAATTATCATATTATCAACCTCTCCCAACTCTCTCTCAAGCTCCCAAGAACAAAACACATCTGAAAACGAAATGCTAGAATAACGAAACACTTCATATACGACTATTCACAATACATATTCTCTCGTTCTGCTATCCGCTCATTTTTATCAATGGTATTAAAAATCATCCAATGGAAYATGAATGGATATTGGAACAATTACCACGAGCTGCAATTACTTATCAAAGGAAAGAACCCAGATGTGATATGTATTCAGGAAACCCACATTTCAATAACAAATATCCAAAAAACATACTTTCCCAGATACTAACAAACAAGGAGTTGCTATACTAGTTAAAAGACATATTCCTCATGAAATTTTTAATATTACTGCAACATTGCCTACCATATCAATCAAATTAGAACTTAGCCATCCAATTTGTGTTGTTAATACTTACATTCCCCCTCAGCAAATTTTTAACGAATCCGACCTAAGGTGTATATATCATGAGCTTACCAAACCTTTTCTATGGGTTGGCGACTTCAATGCTTGGAACCCACTTTGGGGCTCTCCCAAATCAAATCCAAGGGGCTTGATAATTGAAAACCTTATAACAAACCACCAATTATCATTACTCAATAATGGCGCTCCCACCTACTTTTCAACTCATTCAACGTTCACCAATGTGGACCTCCCCTTTTCTTCTCCCGAACTGTCTGCGAGAATTGAATGTCTTTTCCAATAGTAGTGATCACTTCCCAATTTCAATCAATATTGCTACTGTCCTACATCCTACAAAATGCACTCACCTCCCCCGATTTAAGACAGACTTAGCTAAGTAGGACAAATTTCAAGCAGAAATATTAAATAGTATGAAATACTCGCCGACAGGCTATATAAACCAAGAAACCTCTTTCATTACAAAAACT
The DNA here is from genome assembly GCF_001853355.1 of Bactrocera latifrons. Lineage (NCBI taxonomy): Eukaryota > Metazoa > Arthropoda > Insecta > Diptera > Tephritidae > Bactrocera > Bactrocera latifrons. Next base: position 80,080 of record NW_017537020.1, read on the forward strand.
ATACGCTCGGCAGCTAACAAATTAATTTCCCAAAGTATAAGAAACATTTCCAAAGCCTACCCCATTTGGTGGAATAAAGAACTTCAAGACCTTCGCACCCAAAAAATTGAATGCTGCAAAACTCTAAGAAATTCCATAACCGATGCAAATATAATGAACTTTAAAAAATCGAATGCTCATTTCAAAAGAGCGGCCAAGGCAGCCAAGAGAAAGAATTTTGAAATTTTTACCTCGCATATTTCTCCTTCATCAACCTCCAAAAACATTTGGCATGACAACCAACTTCTAACCAGTACCCCACACCCCCATATAGCAATTATTCAATCCGAGGGAACAGTTCTATGCGACTCCATAGATATTGGACCAGTTTTGCACAACATTGGTATCAATATTCAGTTTACGCCAACTTTCTGAAGAATACATCTAGGAAAAACATCTTTGGCTTTTCATGCACTACGCTCCTATAAACCTTTCCTTAATGGCAATTCACTTAGACAATACGATAACATACTGTGAATTGGGATCCTCACTCGTACATGCCAAAAACACCTGGCATCAATGGCATATCTTATCCGATGCTATCCAATCTACCTCTAATTGCCAAAAAAAAAATTACTATCCCTCTACAACAATATCTTTACGAAAGGCTACTATCCTCATGCTTGGAAAACTGCCGCGGTCATTCCAATAATCAAACCACATAAGCCGTCCAACTTGACTTCTTCTTATAGACCTATTTCTTTGCTTTCTTGCCTCAGCAAAACGTTTAAAAAAATTATTGTCAAGCGATTAATTTGGTTCATTACTAAAAATAATCATATCAAACATAATCAAACTGCCTTTAGAAGCAGACAAAGTACAATCGATTCACTTTTGCAACTGCAACATTTTGTTTCCTCCTCGATAGCCACAAAAAATCACGCCACAATCTTGGCTACCGACTTCGAGAAAGCCTTTGATCGCGTTGGCGTTCACGCAGTACTGAGACAACTGGCAGACTGGAAGGTTGGTCCAAAAGCATTTATGATAATACTAGCTGACCCTGCAGCCGTTGTCCTGCGTGAAATGATGTGTTTTGAAATATATATTGTTGATAAAGGATACGCAGTTCATGAGAATGCATTCGTACGATATTATCCACTTACTCTATAAAATTGTTATAACGCTAACATTGAGAAGCGTACATAAATAAAATAATAAAAAAATTGTCATAGCGATTTAATAAAGAATTAAACAAAGTAATACTCTTCAACTCAAAAATTCGAGTTCTAATCTAAAACATTTTGATAAACTACGTTCTTAGTTTTACTGTCCGGTGCATGAATGAATAAACGATGTGCAGTACCGACTCTCGAACATGCAACATATTCCACATTTACTCCGCATATTTGAAATGTTGGTCCTTGTGCTTTGTTTATCGTCATGGCAAATGATAAACGCACCGGAAATTGCAGACGTTTGAAATTGAATGGCWTGTCTGTTGGAATCATTGGAATACGTGGTATAAGCACATTTTCGCCTTTCGCTTTGCCATTGAGTATAGTTTCTTCAATCAAATTTGGCATTAGCTTCTTTATTGCCAGTCGTGTACCATTACACAATTTGGAGGATTGATATTCTGTAGTAATATGATTGGTGAACCAACCTTAAAAATGGAATCAATAATATATTTCATTGACCCTCTTTACAGATTTATATTCTGTAATGACTAAAGTAATGAATAAACCTTTAAATTCAAAAGATGTGTCGGTGCACCAGGTGGTTCCAATGAATTCAGAAATTCAGTTGGGTAATTCACAGCTTCTTCTTCATCCATAACGCTGTCAATGGATTTATAAGTTGTGACTTCACCTGGCAATTTTTTTTGAATTTGGAAGTTCATTGCATTGACGTGTATGCAGTAGCGGTGTTAGGGTAGGGCGCGGTTGGGCGACCGCCCAGGGCGCCGGTCAAAAGGGGCGCCGCATGCGCCTCCAGCTCATGCTCATAGCTCGAGGTCTGCTTAGTCGTAAATTCCCTAAATTAAGCGGATTTTTTATGTTAGCAACACTTGAATGGAACGCACTATTTCAATCTGTTCAATCGGAGTTCATTTTACGGGGAATCCCCAATCATAGAAAAACACATCGTCTATCTCCTTTTAACTTTTTGGTTAAAAAGAGCTAGCGTCATTTTAGCGAAGCATAACAAACTAAGCTCATTCGCATTCATAAAATCGGTGCATATACAAAACAATTATTTTAAAACAAACAGACGCGAAGTAGTAACCAGACGGTCCATGTTCCATTGCGATGCTATGTTCGTCACTATCCGTTTCGAAATGTTGAAAAAATGCTGCAATTTCTTGGAAGACTACTGAAATACAGGCTTTAAAATCGCTATTTTAACAGGGAAGGAGTTGGCCGAAGAACTAGAAATTGAACCTGTATTTCGAGCTACAACAAGAATTCTACGTGTTAAGCGTCAAGCTAGTGAAATTGCACGTGATGACCCTATAAATTCTTCAGAAAAAAAATTTGAGGTTTTCTGTACAATATTAAACAGATTCCAGAAAACCCGACCTTGTCAAGCTCTGTAGTGATCTCCAATTAAAATTAACTAGACTCTAAATCAGAGATAGATGGTTTTATGTTGTGTGAGGAATTTTGAAGTCTGATATCCTTTTTGTCTGATCAAAATGTGGTTACTCCCATTTTTGTTTGAAATTTCATCAAAGATTGCAACTTACAAGAACTGTATCCAAATGTCCATACATTGCGAATATTATTAACTATACCTGTAACGGTCGCTAGTGGGGAGCGGAGCTTTTCAAAGCTGAAGCTGATAAAAACCTATCTTCGATCAACAATTTCTCAATCTAGATTGACAAACTTAGCAACTTTGTCAATTGAAAACGAAATTGCTGAAAACATCGACTTTGACAACCTTATAAAAGAGTTCGCTGATAGAAAGGCCAGAAAAGTAAAATTTTATTCTTTTTTAATTTGTAACAAATAGTTATTTTTTATATTAAAGAATTATTTATTTTAATAAACGGTTATTTCGTTAAATGTTTTCCCTTTTTATACTCTCGCAACAAAGTTGCTAAAGAGAGTATTATAGTTTTGTTC
>NW_017537020.1:83648-93978 GCF_001853355.1 Bactrocera latifrons
ATGGACCAAAAACCATATCTCAGGAAGTACTCAACCGATTTCAATGAAATTCAATATATAATATTTTCTTAACACCGTGATGACATGTACCAAATATGGGTGAAATCGGTTCACAACCACGCCTGAAATTTCGATTATCACTTTATCATGCGAGAGTATAAAATGTTCGGTGACACCCGAACTTAGCCCTTCCTTACTTGTTTCGAATGGGTTTGAATTGCAGTTGGAGGGCGCCGTAGAAATCTCGCCCAGGGCGCTGGTAGTGTTAAAACCGGCACTGCGTGTATATTCTTCGGTGCCAATATTGAATGTTCTGCTAACCAATCATGGCTTCTGTGATTCTGAATGATATTTGGGAAAACGCATTCGACCAATTCTTCTTCTGTTTGCAAAATTGTACAAAAATTTTCGGGCAAAGTGATCATTCCATTTGTATTGTTGATTTGCATTTTTCCATTTCCGATATCCAACAATTGTTCCGAAAACTGATGTGCAGATGAATTGTCTTGTAATAGGACACGCATATTGACATTCAACGTTTTTCACAAATCTTCAGAGAGCAGAAAATTTCAGACATGCATTTATTTCATCGGCAGGAGTGGATCGAGGAAGAACTGGCAATGTTTGTCGAAAATCACCTGATAACAATATCAAGGCACCACCAAACAGCTGTTGATTTCCGCGTAAATCTTTCATAGTTCGATCCAATGCTTCGAGCGAGAATTTCTTGAAATATTGCATGTCGGCGTTTCACTCACTTCCATGTTCAATGGCAATTTTAATGCAGAGTGTGCTGTTCGTCCTCCGTCCAATATAGTGGCAGCAATTCTAAAAGAAGCAAGAGCCAAAGCAATTTTTTTCTGTGATCGAATAGCTGGCAGAATCAATGTAATAATGAATGTTTTTCTGGTTCCACCGTCCAAGAAATATAATCCGCCAGTGTTGTCAGAAACAGCTTACAAAATTGTTTGTTATACATAGTTTTGTTGATAATTTAAAATGTCACTATTTGATTGCACAAATTCAATCAATTCGTCACAATTGAATTGTTGTTCACGTTGCAATTCTTGATCCATTAAATCATGCATCGGACGATCAGGTGAAATCGTAGATAACTGTGATAATGCTTTATTCGCAATTTTGAGACACATATCTTCAATGATTATTAATGCTTCATTGTACATTTCCAAGGTAATCATCAAATCTGGATTATTTGACGTACGACGCATCCGAATCAAAATATTTTCCGTCATGTAATCTTGATATTTGTTCCATAATTCCAGTGGATTCGATGGCATGCATGTTGATATTATAATCGAGAAAAGCATTCTAATTTGTTGTGGTAAAGATGAAACACATGCATCTTGAAGCGTCGATTCCATATGTGAATCGTTTTCCAACAAATGCAGTAGGTGACATGCCTCGCGACACGTTTCACATAAATGACCATCAACTATTTTTAAATATTCAAACGATCTCGGTCCCTGAACGTTCACCAATAGCAATCGCAAATAAAAACATTCCGCGTTGTTGGGATGAATCGTATACATTCTGCCCAAAGCATCTGTTAAATGTATACCTGGTTGACCATCAACTGCTGTACCCTGTTTACGAAAATATTCGCCAAATTGCTTCATTGCTGCTAACGTATCGGCCCATTTGATATCGAGTAATTTCATCGTTCCTATTGTCAGCATCAGGTACTTCAAAGACAGGCATATTACTTCCTTTATTCACATACTTGCAAATGTATTGGATTGACTTGACGGAATGACAATACTCAACGTTAATGTGAGACTGAAATATTTTTGACAGAAGTTGTGAATATGGCACAACCCAGCGATTATCGACGATGATTTCTTGATGACGAATGTTCATCATTACTGATTGACCGTTATCTGCAGTAGACCGTCGTCGATACAACGGGTATCCATCATTGCCTCTTATTGTGTCGGAAGTCAATGCTCTTGGATAACGCTTTGAGCATTTGCCATCAATCATGCATGGTGAATTTATATTTAGTACGCCACATGGGCCATGAATCATATACATCGCATCTTGAGCATATTCGAGCATATGGCGAGAGCTTCCAATATAAGATGCTGGTAATATCGACAGACGTCCAAAATCATTCAAATTCCCATCATTTGTTATTTCATCACGCAAATGTGTGTATTCTTCTGATCGCAATTTACTTTGATTGAACCGGATGTAATTGAGACGTTCAGTCTCAATTTTCGCATACATGTCCACAATGTATTGATGAAACAGTTTTCCACATCTCAAAATTTAATTTGAACTTCCTTCGCGAATCATTAATCTGTATGAATAATAATTCAAGGCGCTGACCTTCTTTTGAGCATCAAGACCTGTAAAAAATTACTTTTCAAAACGTATTTAGAAGTTTTCAATTCAAAATCGAAATCTTTTATTTAAACGAAATAGTTATGAGCACGATATATATTATGTACCTGTGCTTGGATTAATCATTGGGATATTTATATGGTATCCATCATGGCCATTCCAGTGTCATATAGCATACTGTAATTCATCGTAAGAACGATGAAGCTCCGAAACACGTTGTAATTGTTCATTTCTACGGTGAAGAATAATATCTCGAGATTGATACTGATCGCCAACAATCACAATGCCCACTTCATCAATGGTTGGTGCATTGAATCTTCTTGAATGCTCTCCAGTTGGAGTTTTATCGGCTCTTATAACGATTCTGTGATTATCAGATGGCAACCGATCCATAGCAGATTTGAACAATTGGACTAATTCATTGGTGCTGATGAAAAAAATCTTGAAGTTCGCAAAGAATTTCTGTTTTTTTATGAAAACCTATTGTGCAGGGTTGATTTAATTCACGATTTTTATCTCCGATGAAATATATTTGTAAAAATTGATGGTTAGCGTCGAGGAGCGGTAACAATGAACCCGCTAGGTAATAAATTTGACCTTGGATCTTTAATATGTATGCAATGTTATAGGAATAAATTTTTCCCTATTCACTGAAAAAAACATCAAATATTCAATGCAATCACCTTAAATGTCGGCATAAATTGATCTCTTATAATTTTTGTAGCGCCGAAAGAAGTCATTTGAAAAGACGAATTGTACTCTTGTATATGATTTAAAAAATGTTTCGATTCTGGTGATGTCTCAAAAGATAATGATTGTAATGGTTCAGGAGGCGGTTCAAATTCTGGCAACATATTCCAGCCGTTTCACCCGAGAATTTAGCCGCTTCACAATGTGGGCATATAAAATCCATCATTCCAATATATCCATGTACATTATAGTCGATTGAAGGGTCGTAATCAAATGCAGCACGGAACATATCTTCCAAAACACGACGTAGTATTCGCGTAGGTCTTGCTGGATTTCTTGCATGATGAGCTTCTTCAAATCTATTTCGTGGACGTCGCATTGCACTTTGTGATACTCTTTGTGACAACACGCCCCGAGCATTTCGAGTATGTCGCCCTATGTTTGATTTTGAACGTGCCGGCATTTTCTTTAAAATAATTTCTTATATGATCACTTGGTTTGAAACACACATAAAGTTTTCACTGAATAATTTTCAATAATTATTCTTTAAAATAGCCGGAATAAAAAAGCAAGCGACCGAAATTGAACGATTCAAATAATTTACAAATCAAAATATTGAAAAACAAAACAAAAAAGAATTGTATGAAAAGTTACTTCTTGGAAATTTCCAATATTTCGACTTTTCCTTATGAAAAATATATGGTTTTTTTATATCTAACCCTTTCCAGATCCACAGCGAACCACTTCTGATTTCATGAAGATTGGTTCCGCCGTTTTCGAGCGTTAGCGTTACTAACAAACACACAATCATTTTTACATACCAAATAAAACGTTACGTGGTATATGCAAGGGATTGATGCTTTACAATAACAATGTTATTTTTGTAATTGATAAGCTAAAGTAATTTCACTTTTGTTTCAATTCCAATATAATACTACACATTTAATTGTAAATTTATATTTCGGATCTTTGTTTTTATTTTCTCGTGAGCTAGCGATACTTTTATGCGTTTTTTTTTAATGTTTTTGCTGCAACAGGACTTTTAAGTTGCTCCTGGCATAATCGCCATTTTTTTTTTACGCGAACGCGAAGTGGTTTTTTTAAAAAGATGTGGATCTAGTGAGTTATGTTCAAAACTAAAACTGGAGTATCTTTATTTCACTTATATTTATACAATTGATATCTTAAGCCTAGATACAGAGTTTCTTCTTACATTCTAAGAAGAGCAGACTTAGGTGTTAGATGATGTGCTGTCTAATTCTAATTAAAGCGTACCATAGTTTATCGCCCCTTCCTAATTGCCGATATGTCAATAACATATTTGACACATTCGTTTAATAATGAATTTATATGAATATTGTTTACTTTAGGCAAAAGTGCCTTTAGCTATTGGTGGCGTTAAATGACTGTCTGTTTGTTCGTCCGTCCGTCCAATTTGTAACTTGAGTAAAAAATCTTAATGACACTTTGGCAACMAAAAAACAAAAAAATACGAGTTCGTAGATTGGCGTAATGAGTACCTGTTACAAAAAAATTTAACAGATATATTTATACCTGTGCATGAAGGAGACGCAATTTCTAAAATATTCACATACGAATTAGTAATTTTAAACAAGTATAAAATTATAGCTGTTTGAGTTCACCCAATAGTTATTCTTATTAAATACTATACGTGGTATTATTTGTATAGCGCAACTCCTTATTGCAGCATCAATCCTATGTTCAAATCCTATCCGACATACATTTTTATAATTTTTTTATTATTTGTATGAACCTCCTTATTAATGTTTCAGAATTATTATTCCTAAATGAGTTAACTTAAAAAAATTAAATAAAATTGTAAAAATGTACTACCATTCATTCATTCTCTAGTTCCCTCATCAAAATTCATCGCTGCAGAGTCAGCCTCCATTGTTAAAAAGGTCCAAAACTCCTCTCTTTGATTGTTGAGACAGCTAATGATTTTATTTAGAAGCACTGAACGTTGTGAAGCTCTGAGCGGTTGTTGTTCTTCAGACGTGTAACTGCTATTCGAACTTCTTCGTGGTCGGGAATGTAACGTTTGCTCCATGCAGCTGACAGGAGAAGTGTTTGAGTATGCTCTGGGAATCATATTGTCTCTTGGGGTTTGGCATGAGTTTCTCCGGCAGCTGTATGCATTACACTTACAAACCGAAAATATCAGAAATCATTTAAACGGATTGACAACCATCAAAAGAACAAAAATATTATAAACCGCATTTATCTTAATGATTTGAAATCAAAAAAAAAGTTTATTATCCAAGTAAAACAATATAAAATGTCACAAACGAAATCCTTTATGAATCTAAAAGTGATTCAAATCTTTTTAAAATAAAGGTCAAACAAGAACTCTACTACTTTGAAAAAATTGTTCTTCATCACTCATCATTAAACGATTTGAAGCAACAAATTCAACCAATGCAGTCGAACGAGGGCGTTCGAATTTAAAAAGGTAGATATTAAGAAAGTCAACATGTAGGAAGCCGGAACGCTTCACCCGACCAACCATTTTCATTCTGTTTTGTAAAATCAAATAAAGTAGTTCATTCTTCAATAATGTGTACATGCATATGTATATCATATTGCTGAAGACTTTCCTGCATTCCTTTTAGCTGCGGAAAATTTAAAAGCGTGATTTCAAATTTCACAGCAGCAAAGAATCTGCTGATAAGGCTTTGTATTCAAAGAATTTCGCACAAAAATAATGACAAAAATTCTAATCGTTTTCGTTGCTTCAATTGTGGTCAAGATTGTCGAAAATTTGCGCAATCGAGGAAAATAAATGAAAAGGAGGATAAAAATTGGACATCAACGTTTTAAAACTAGTACTTAAGCGTCAAATACACTTGTAGAAGTTATGTTTTCTAGTGCGAAAACATATAAAAAAAAAAAATTATTTATTTAATTATTTATTATTATTATTTTTTATTTTATTTTATTTGGACAGTATGTCCAAGTATGTTTATCTTTATTCCGAGTCAATTCACAACTGACTTACATCTTAATAACTAGTTCTTTTATATGCTAAATTTATGCTAACGCACCTGAAAGTTTGCTGGCTAAATTCTGAGAAGAGGTTATTGAATTTACGTAATGATCGGAAATCGCTCAGACGGCTGTGTCAACATTATTGCATTAGTGAATTACGTGCGATCTGTATTGTAACAATTGCACCHGCAAATTACATAGAATCTGAATTGGCACAATTAAATAAAAAGTTTAATATTTTTTATTCTAAGCAAATTAACATTGAGGCGAAGGCTCGTGCCGGATGTTGGCTAAGGGCTATTAACATTGGTGAAATAAAGTGCGCGTGTTTGTAACATTTGTAACACCGCTTGTGTTAACTCTTCCCCTCTTAAATCGATTGTCCTCAATCGGTATTATCACTAGGGTGCTGAATTTTTAATTTGTAGGAATGGACCATTAGCTCACTTTCATTGGTTTTTAGCGTTTCAGATGTAACATAAAATTTTTGCTTATATGTAAAAATGCAAATAAAAATAATTGCTACAATAATAATAAAAATTGCAAGTGCTATGTCTGTGCTCAAACTAATTACATGAGTGCTTCTATTTTCATTTAGTAATATCTTAATATAATTTTAATAAATAATAATTTTAGTTGCTTTAGGTGCAGATTCTTTAGTTTTAATTCCGTAGTTGTTATATTCGTATTTTCTCTAATTTTTGTGATTAGGTTTGGCAATATAATTTTGTCGTTATTTTAACGTTTGAGTATGTTTTGTTTTTAGCAAAGATTTCACAATTTTCAAATTTAAGTAGGAATGTTCCTTTTATTTTTAAATATACTTTATTACAATTATGAGATAATTCAGAGAGAAAATTTTTGAAAATTAATATACCAGGTAATATTTCGATTATATCAGTGTTTGTTAACGTTTGCATAGCGCAGTATGCTTCTTCAAAGTTCAATATTTTCGATATACATATATCAGAATTTCTTTTTAGGTTTTTCTTAAGATTATTTTTGATATTTATGTCATATACATTGTTGTTCGAGTCCGTAAAATATTCGTAACTGCTTAATTTTATAGATTTATTGTTCATATTAGGAGTAGGTTCGAAAATTATTCTTGAAAGGATATTAGGAGAATATTGGGGAATTTGGAGGATTATTATAATGTTTTGATCTTGCGTGCCGACTGCTATTTTTATATTTGTGTAGCTGTCAAAGCCAGTTATTATGTCTAGATCTGTTTTTGTTAAAATGTCCGAAGGGATTATACCGAGCTTACTTGAAAAAATTATTTGTCCAATGTCGTTAATGTGATCTCGCAAAAGAGATATGTCATTATCTGTTCGGTAAACCTGTTCTATAAATTGTACTTCGTCTTCTAATGTTTTTATCCTATTCTGTGTGTTTTCTTGAAATAAATTTATGTAGTCCTGAATAAAGGTCTGCTGCTCATTTATGTGACTCGTAATGTTACTAATTTGATTTGCTAAGATGTTGTTAAAGTAAGTTAGATTACCTATGTTGTTTTCCATTATTTGGTTATTTTGGTGAATTTTACTTTATTTTAAATTTCAGTCCTTTACCTAATATATTTACTAAGCCTCGTTTCGTCTTAAGATGTGGGTGCAAATTATCTATTTTAGCTCTTAGTAAAATGAAGTTTTTATGTAAAGTATCCAATAATTGTTTGTCTTCGAAAGTTATTGCTGTTAATGCTTCGATGTTACGTGAAAGTAWAAAAGTCGTTTCRTCGTATGCTGTCAGATTGACGAAGTGAAGGATCTTGTCGTAATGGTCGATTACCCTTAATTCGTCCGTCTTGATGGGAATATACCCGTTATTATTGGTTAAGTCTTGAATGTCAATTTGTTGAGCCATAATCGTCGTTGTCAGTAACAAATAAAATGCTATTTTTTCCATGATCCTTGGGGAAAACAAAAATAAGAAAACGTTTATTTATCGCTTACTGCTTAATATCCTTATGAACTATTTTTGCAGATTCTGTTTTGATTGTTGAGTTAAAGTTTTGTGCTACAATCTCTTTTCTATACCTAGGTGATAATTTATTGCCTAATCTACAATTAATTTTTACGAATATTATGTCTCCTTTTAAATATTGCTTTGGTTGTGAACGATTTTTATTGTGGTAGCATAGGTCAGCGATTTGTTTATCCTGAAGTWTCTTTATTGTCTCTTGCCTATCAGCAAGTAATAATTTTGKATCGGAACTAACTCTTYTTCCAAASAAAGTTTCTATTSGTTTTTTTCCAGTGGTGGAATGAACTGAATAGTTATATTCCTTAACAGATTTTTCTAAAAGTTCCTGAAATGATCTATGAGTTTTTTCTACTTGTAGACAACGCATTATTTCTTGAAGCGTGGAATGAAAACGTTCTACTTGTCCATTTGAACAGCTTGTATATGGAGGAGTTCTATGTACTTCTATCCCAAATTCATTTTCTACCATAAAATTTATTGATTCGGAGTTAAAGGATTTCTCATTGTCCATTACTATGGTTTGTGGCACAAAAGAGAAAAGAATGTCTCTTAATGGTTGCCTAATGTCTTCTGCTGCTTTTGATTGTATTATTTTTGCAATAGCGTATTTTGAAAATTTATCTACAGCGGTGAGAACTAATTGCTTGCTGGTTAGGAATATGTCTATGTGAACGATCTGACCTGGAAATTCTGGAATAGGTGTAGCCTGTATTTCGGGCTTTGACGGATGACGATCGTATTTATTTTCTTTACATGTAGTACAAAGCTTTATAATTTTCTTGATTTTTTTGCCATTCCGGGAAAATAATATTTTTCTAAAATTTGTGTCCTGTTCTCCTTGCTATTGCTATGAGCACGATTGTGTGTTATAATTATGAGTTCTTCTTGTTCTTGTTCACTAGTTATATCTTTAACTTCTACTTGTGTGAACCTGATCCGATATTTACTAAAATGTAAGGGATACAGTTGCTGAATCTTGCTCATTACAGGTTCGTTAGTTTTTATGCAATTTATCACCGACGGGTCGAGATATCTTTTGAGAATCGAAATWAAAGTTTGTTGGGAGTAGTCTGGTTCTGTTACAATATGACGATGGTATATGGGAAATATTATTTTGAATTGATAACTAGAGACTTCATCTTGCTTCAGAAATGTATTGACTACTAACTGCGCACTCGATGACCCTCGTTATGACTCTACTCGCTCCTCGCTCGTTTCCATTTGCATCGGTGGTGCTGCCAGTTGTCATCACTCACTAGGGTTGCCACATCCCTCCTATTTTTTTTAGCTTCAACTTAATCCCTTCTTGCTGAGCTGATGGTTGGTCGCCGGTGAACCCGTTTGTAGGTGGTGATGTGACCTTAGCCGCTGACTCAGGACGTAGTGACCCTTGTGACGTTCCTGTCTCCTCCGCGCTTGAATTTCTGGATAGTGCTGAATGTTGTTCAATTGGTGGATGTAACAATGTTCCTGGTCCTTTCTCTGACTCACTGGCTGGTTGTTGGTTAGCGGAGGGAATTTTCTTAACATGGCTGATGTTCCTCCGCAGCACCTTACCATCGCCTGAAAGCTGTACCTCATCGCCTTGCCTTTTAACCACAACGTATTCGGTTGCATTGAAATTTGGTGTTAACTTGTGCGGGAATATAACGTTTTTCAAAAGCCAATATCCCCAACTCCTATGTCCGAGCTTTTCGCCCTTCTGGCTGCATCAGCCTTCTCTTTCCCCTTATGTTTATTTATGCAGTCCRAATCTCTTGCCGACGAATCACCGATTTCTTGTGTTAGATCACGTATGTCTGGGATCTTGTCRCGAATGGTCCGATTGAACATTAATTCCGTTGGTGTAGCCCCGGTTGTGCTGTGAGGTGTCACATTGTACATAGTTCAGCTTGTAAGAGTGGGCAATTTTCAAACGCTTTACTAGTGATCGATTTATATTCTCGATCTCTCCGTTAGCTTGAGGCCAGTACGGCGGTGTTGTGACTAGCTCGATGTTATTCTCTCTACAGAATTCTTTAAACTCATTGCTTACATATTGCCTCCCATTGTCAGTACGTAAGGATTTAGGTAACCCTAGTCTAGAGAAGATGTCTTTCATTGATTTTATAACAGCTTCGGAACTTATTTTCCTTAAGAACACAACCTCTTGATAGCGCGAGAAATAGTCGATCAATACGAGTACATATTCGCCATTGGGAAGAGGACCTAATAAATCCGTTGCCACACATTGCCATGGTCCGTCGGGGAATCTGTGTCTTTGCATTGGGGTTGGATT
>NW_017537020.1:95278-99165 GCF_001853355.1 Bactrocera latifrons
TAGGCCTAGGAAACTTCTTACCTCGTCTTTGGTCTTTGGAGCTCGGAATTCCCCGATTAATTTTACTTTCTCTGGATCGGCAGTGAACCCCTGTTCCGATAACATGTGCCCCAGAAACTTTAGCTCCTTCACATTCCAGGCGCATTTATCTGTGTTTAGTACGACACCATTCGCATTAAATATTCGCATAACGTCCCTTACTGCTTCGTCATGTTCTTGTTCCGAGCTTCCGAACATGATGACATCGTCGATATAATTGAGAACGTTCTTTCAAGGTGATAACAACTCTTCTATTATGCGTTGGAAAATCTCAGGTGCCGAATTTACCCCGAACATTAACCTTTTGTACTGGAATAGCCCTTTGTGTGTGATAAACGTTATTTCTCGGCTGGCCTCATCGAGTTCGATTTGATGGTATGCGTTGTTTAAATCCAACCTCGAGAAAAATTTTGCATGTCTTAGTTTTGTCATGAAGGAGTCGAAGGTGGGTAAGGGGTAGYTTTCACGTAGTATGGCCTCATTTGCGCGCCTCATATCAATGCATAGCCTCACGTCCCCATTAGGTTTAAATACTATGACCACCGGCGATATCCACGAGCTTGGCMCTGGAACTCGCTCGATTATGTYTTGGTGTAATGCTTCATCAATCTTTTCCGCTACTTTCGTCTCTAATGCAATCGGAATGCGTCTTATTGGTTGCTGGACTGGCCGGATACTACAATCTATTGCTAAACTAACTTTAATGTTTTTAATTTTTGGAAATGGCTCTTTATCTTCAATTCGATGGACATTWAACCCTACTCTCAAAACATTAAGTTTTACTGCTGAGTCCCGCCCTAAGAGTGATTGACTTCCCTTTTCAATAACATAAAAGGTAGCAATCAGTTCTGTATGAGCTGTAGCGATTGGCGCGTCAAATACCTGCAACACTTTCAAAAGCTTATCCGCGGCATACGCTTTGAATTGATTTGGAGAGTGGGACCGGATGTTCCACACTACGGCCTGTCCGTTTCGTAACTCCGACCAATCTCCTTCACTTATTAAATTAAATCGAGACCCAGAATCTATTACCATGTCAATCGTTCGGCCACCAACAGAGCATCTAATCCTCTCATCGCTCATATCATCATCAATTTTAAAACAGTCGAACTCCCGCATTTCTTCAGATCTCATCTCACCCTCATCATTTATGCAGCGCACTCTAGATGCTGCCATGCGCCGCCGTTTCAGGTTATCATAACTACCACTTCCGTGCTCACGTTTGACCCTTTTTGTTTTACACCTCACTGCAAAAAGACCCTGTAGTATACATTTATTACATTTAGCATTCTTAGCCGGGCAGTTAAAGTCATTACTCGTATGCCCTTTACGCCCGCATCTATCGCATTCCGCAGTATCAAACTTAGTTTTGTTAGCGATTTTGTTTACGTTTAGTGGCACTACGTCAGAAACCATTGTTGTCGTTTGGCTTTTTATTGATTCGTGTATCTGACACATTTCAACCACCTGCGTTATATCATGTTCTTTTTCCAGGAGTCGTTTTTTCAAAACTATTGGTGCCCACACATCGATGAGTTTATATTTTATATTCGTTTCTATAACTTCTTTCTCGGTCTTACCGAATTGACATTTAGCAGCTTGACCTCTTAGTTTTAAAATGAATTTATTTAGGGTTTCCCCTTCCATTGGTTTCAGGGACCTAAATAGATGTCGTTCGAACGTCGAGTTCCTCTTTGGAGAGAAATGTTGTGTCAATTTACCCACGAGCACCTCATATGGATCTACACCNTCAGATCTCATCTCACCCTCATCATTTATGCAGCGCACTCTAGATGCTGCCATGCGCCGCCGTTTCAGGTTATCATAACTACCACTTCCGTGCTCACGTTTGACCCTTTTTGTTTTACACCTCACTGCAAAAAGACCCTGTAGTATACATTTATTACATTTAGCATTCTTAGCCGGGCAGTTAAAGTCATTACTCGTATGCCCTTTACGCCCGCATCTATCGCATTCCGCAGTATCAAACTTAGTTTTGTTAGCGATTTTGTTTACGTTTAGTGGCACTACGTCAGAAACCATTGTTGTCGTTTGGCTTTTTATTGATTCGTGTATCTGACACATTTCAACCACCTGCGTTATATCATGTTCTTTTTCCAGGAGTCGTTTTTTCAAAACTATTGGTGCCCACACATCGATGAGTTTATATTTTATATTCGTTTCTATAACTTCTTTCTCGGTCTTACCGAATTGACATTTAGCAGCTTGACCTCTTAGTTTTAAAATGAATTTATTTAGGGTTTCCCCTTCCATTGGTTTCAGGGACCTAAATAGATGTCGTTCGAACGTCGAGTTCCTCTTTGGAGAGAAATGTTGTGTCAATTTACCCACGAGCACCTCATATGGATCTACACCTTCTTTTCCTTCTACCAGCGCGTCTGGGATATTATACGCGACTTCTTGTAATTGAGCGCCGCCAAGGTGTAGCAGTTTACTTCTTTTCTTAGACGCAGTGGTAATGTCTTCTGCTTCTAAGTACAGCGTAAACGATCGAAGCCATTTTACCCACTATGTTCGGATTATCGACTTGTCCATCACGTCGCATAGAAATGGTGCCACACTCGGATTCATCATTTTCTTAGTATAATTATGCCTTTATGTTTGTATGTATATGCAATTTAATGCCAAATTTCCTCTCTATTATTTAGATTCTCTTCAACTGGCAATTTAATGCCTATGCAATTCAATGCCGAATTTTCTCTTTTCTCAAATTTCTTCAACTTGCAATCTAATGCTTATGTGACTGAATGCCGAGTTTTCTCTTCTTTAAGTTTTCTTCGCGCACTCGCACTTGCGCAGGCAAAATTCAGTCGCTCTCACACACTACCTGTTGCTTTTTTGACTAGCTGAATTGCGCAGTTATTTGCAAAAATTTCCTCTCCACTTTGCCCGATTCGTTTATTTTTCCTTTTTGTTTTCCCTCTCGTCGCCACTGTATTGACTACCAAATAATACACAGTATAGTTTCAGTATTTTCATATATTCCATGTATCAGTATTGTGTAATATGATATATAATAGCGTATGTATTCACTGCGCACTCGATGACCCTCGTTATTACTCTACTCGCTCCTCGCTCGTTTCCATTCGCATCGGTGGTGCTGCCAGTTGTCATCACTCACTAGGGTTGCCACAAGAAAAATTTGATTTTTGAAGACATTAATAGGTACTTCGATGCTGTATATTAAATTATGTGACGAGCTGTCGTCCGAGTTTGTTGCTATAGACAAGGTATTGACTTTAGACTCTTTTATTGGTATTCTTGACAATGCATCGGCAACGACATTCTGTTTGCCTGGTTTATAAAATAATTCATAGGAATATTCTTCTAAAGCTGCTTTCCATCTTTTCATTTTTGTATTACTGTTTTTGTTACTCAGCGCATATGTAAGTGGCTGGTGGTCAGTAAAAATTTGTACCTTAGCTGATCCGYATAGATAGTTTCGAAATGTGTTTAGAGCCCATATTATGGCTAACATCTCTTTCTCGTTAGCTGCATACTGCTCTTCGGTTTTATTCAGTGTTCTGGAGATGAACGCTAAAGGTTTCGAATCTTGACATAGGACGGCTCCAATAGCATAGTTGGAGGCGTCTGTTACTAACTCGAATTTCTTACTGTAATCAGGGTATGCTAGTAYAACATSTCTAGAAATAAGTGAATTTTTTATATTGTTAAAGGCTTGAACTGCTTCTTTATTCAAAGTGATTTTCACATGTTGAGATTTAYTTTTGGAAATTCTCCCTTCTTCCCCTCTTAAGAGTGATGTCAAGGGTTTAGCTAATTTTGCATAGTCTTTTATAAATTTGCGATAGTATCCAGACATTCCC
>NW_017537020.1:101050-102333 GCF_001853355.1 Bactrocera latifrons
CTTGCCTTGAAAGTGATTTTGAGGTGATCTATTCATATAATTAATTCGCCTTGAGTGGATACTTTGGTCAATATCCATTGGTTCAGGTTTTGGTTGGGGTTTTGGTGGTCTAGGAGGAGCATTTGTATTTTGGAAATGCATCTGTTGTCTACCCTGCTTGCCTAATTGCTGTGGTTGTGGCACATGTGCCAATTGAGGGTAAAAATTTTGGCGTTGACCTTGAGATGGATAATTTTTARGAAAKAATCGATTATTGTGGTACATCTGTTTGGCGTGGTTTGCATGGTTTGTGCGAAAGTTCTGSTTACCTAATCTTAAGCATAGATGAAGGGCTTGTGGTAGGTTACGAGGTTCCTTTATGCCTAACAGTCTTGGTAGGTCTCCGTTTAGTCCTCTAATCTATCTAATGCCTCATCTCTATAGGACTGGGTCATCATGCGTAGGGATTCATTACCCATTTCAAGGCATCCTAATTTGTCCAAAATTAATGAAAGGTGTTTGTAGACTTGCTCATAAAACTCAGAAATTGTCTTGTTACCCTGTATTAAGGTTGTCATTTGATATTCCAAAGTGGAAAGATCKCGTTTGTCTGCATAATGCATAGTTAAGCACTTAGATATAGCTGACCAGTCAAGAGGCGTGTTGTATGATTCTAATGCCAGATCAGCATTGCCTACTATTTTATTTCTGACTACACTAAGTATACCGTAATATTTTGGTGTTCCTTTTTGGTTCTCATAGATATTGAGAATGCGGTCTACACTCTTTTTCCAAGAGTTAAATTCGCCTGGACAACCGGAAAAATCTTTTAAATATTTTACTACGTCGGGTATTCTATCTAAATCCCCAAGATTTGTTAGGTGCCTTTCTTCAATTGTCTGATCTACTGCGGAARATAGGCTACTGTTAGGATTCAGTGTTGCTTCAACTACTAGTGGTCCTTGTCGCTTAAGAATGTCTGAAGCTATATTCGATATTATGGCAGTTAAGTCGTCCATACTTAATTGGTTGTGTTGTGGTGCATTTGGAGCCGCCGGTGCTGCAGATGCAGCGGGTGCAAGGGAAGAGGGACGGATTAGGTTGTTAGGATTAGACATGGTTTTCTTTATCTATTCCTAGGACTCTCTCTTATAAAAATACTTAAGATACTTAAGCTTACGTTCTTGATGTATTTTATTTTTTTGTAGAGTTGTCTGTATTTTAGTTCCCTGATGGTCTCCTGGAAATCGGCGGTGTCTTCGTCTTCTCCGTATATTTGTCCTTTTGCGTCGTCTTCCGGGATT